>NC_056731.1:895496972-895531972 GCF_019279795.1 Protopterus annectens
GTTTTGCAAATTTAAAAGTTTATGTCACACCTATGCCTTCAACCTGTATCCCAGTCTAATTTTAGAAATCTGCATGTAATAGATCATCATTATAAACTCTCTACGTTCATAGGTTGGTACTAGGCTATCAGCCCTAGGGCCTATACAAGCCTAGCCATAACAATTCCCTGGCTATTTCTCCCCACACTATTTACTTCCCTGGACCCATGTCTAACAGGGCGACTGATGTGATCCCTGGGATGAATTTCCTTTCTCCCATCCAATCATCAAGGTTCCTTTTGAAGACGGCCAAAGAGGTGCTCTGCTTGACATGTATGGGCAGTTTATTCCAGAGTCTGGGGAGTCTCTGGGTCAGGAACCTATTCCTCCAGCATGTTTTGTTTATTGTGATGACAAGGTTTCGATCCCTGGAGCATGTGGCTGTGAGGGATTGGGATTTCTTTAAGTGTAGCATGTCCAACAGCTCTGGGTTTGACATGGCCTTGTATGTTAAGCAGACATTTTACATATAATATATGTATAATGCATATAATTATTTATTTATTTTATTTATTTTATTTTTCATTGGTTTACTGGAAAAGTCTGACTGGGGGAAATCCCCATTTTCAGCAGAGGCCTGGGGAGAAAAGCTCCACACAGAATCAAAGTAAAAGAGGCATATTAAGGTTACATGAACAAAATGTTAAGGTGATACACAGGAAAATAACTTGATAAGACATAAAATGTATATAGTTAGATGACATGAAATTTGTACAATTAGATATACATTATACATACTGTTAGCTACTCTTACATATTACAGAATAAGTACAGTTTGACAAGGCAAAGCAGTATTCATTCACATATAGATCATAGATTAAATACTTTTCTACTACAAATTTTATGAATTCTGCAACTTACAATTAGTAGAGACACATACTGAATTTTATGAAAGAGAAATTAGAAATTTGGTGTACAGAAATAGAGGGAGATATAGAGATAATAGTGTAGACCAGCGTGGGAAAGTGTCATGGAGGTAATTTGTAGATATAGAGGTAGTAGAGTAGGACAGTAAGCGAAAGTGACAGGAAGGTAAAATTAGTAAGCTAGAGGGGGGAATTAGTTTTTTGCAGGTATTAATTATAAGTGGAGGTCAGGTATAGTATAGAAGGGCAAAGCCCTATAAAATAAATAAAATAAATGTATAGAAAATAATTTTAATTCCTTGCATCAGTCAAAGTAACTCAAATGCCTCACTGAGTGAGCATGTCTGGTGAACTTCCTTTAAACATTTTCTAGTTTAGTTCACCGGTTCCTGGGTTACATACAGAATGCATTATTAAATTCAAGAATAGGGCAGATGTAAGTTGTTATAAAGAAGTGTTAAGCTACAATGGTACCTTAAAGAAATGGATTTAAGCAAAAGCCCCAAATGCTGAAGAGTTTTACGTCTTACAAACAGTTTACATGGTATTCAAAAGAGAATTCTGATGTAACCAGAATATTGAAATCTTTATACTCATTTACATCCTATCCTGCAAGAAAAAACAATTTAGCATGAGTATTTTATGACTGAATTCACAAAATATAAACCTGGCATTTGTTTATACTAAAGTTTAAGCCTGTTTCTGTAGACCATACATAGATTTCTTCCAAAAATGCATTAATTACCTAGTACTCCTAACCGTATTAGCAACTAAGCATGTCTTGCAGTTATCTGTGTATTTTGTGAACCAACAATGTTTATTAAATGAGCTAGAAGAAAAAAAAAATAAAACAAAAATGGACCAAAATTGAACTTTGCAGGACACTGGTAAACATGGATGAATAATCTGAATGTATGCCATATACAGAAGCACATTGTGTTTGATATTCCAGACATTTGTTAATGGATTATATCTGTAATGCTTTAATATATTATCTGCAGACATGATGAAAACTGTCAAAAATTTGGCTAAATCCAAAAATACAACTCCAACATTCAAACTATGGTACAATGATACGGTGACTTGATCACAAAATTCAATCAAATCTGTTAGTGGAAATCTATAGGAATAAATCAATGACTGTATAAATCAGTACTAAATTCATGGTTCCGTTTATCTGAAAGTAAGGCTAGTAAGCATTTCTCAGAACATTTTCAGATTACTGAAGTAAGACTGATTGGTCTTTAGTTAACCACATCGAGTCTATTTTCTTTTCTAAAGAATGGAGAGATGGTAGATTGTTCCCATAATACTAGGACATGATAATCAAATAGTCGTTTATCAAAAATAGTAGGAATTATATGACTGATAACTGAATGAATCTTTGTTACCAAAGTAGCTGGGATGTTATTACGTCCCATGGATAATTTATTACCATATGTCTTTAGCACCTTTACTACCAACTCGTAATATACAGATGGACAAGAAGAAGTATTTGTACTTAAGAGGTGAGTAGTTATTGAGCTGTATAATGATTATGAGAAATAACTATGAAATGCTTCAGCAATGAGCCATTGGTCTGATAGTAGATCTCCATTAGACAAGACAGATGTCATTTGCTGTTTTTACTTTTCAAGTTAGCATATATATATATATATATATATATATATATATATATATATACATATAAAACTGTTAAACTTCCAATACTTTAACATAAAAATAAAAAAGCGAAGTACTACAAAGGAGCAGGTGTCAAGCTTTCGTTCTTTATTAAGAAGAACTTCATCAGATAAACTGTATTGTGTCAGAACAATGGTATAAGTATGTTTGAAAAGGGGCTGTGCCAACAGTTAACATGTCCCATAATTAGTAAATGAAAAAATAGCAATATATAACAAGTACAAAAAGCCCAATCAGCATTAAATCACATTGGTTGCTGTGGAAACCAGATAGCAACTTCAGGTCACCACTAAAGCTTTAAGCAGATGAAATATAGCAACTGTGTGCAAGTGAAATATGAAACCATACTGAAAGAGAACTAGGTACATGAAACAAGCTCAAACTGTAGATAGAATTAGTACTTAGTGTCTCCATTTAAGGGTACATTTCACATTCAGCATTTCATTTAATCCAGGGGGAGCTTCCGCATTGAGTCTAAACTGCCAGCGGAGTTCTTTAACCTCCAGCAAAGTGTTAATGTCCCCCAAGAAAGGATCCACAAAGTCTAATACAAGAAATTTGAACTGTGAAAAGTTATGACAATCTGTGCTATGTTTCATAAGTGCATTTCTCATATCTCCATTTCTGACAGCAGCACAGTGCTCCTTTATACGAGCAGACAATTTACGAGTGGTTTTACCAACGTAGAAACTAGGACAAGAAATGCAGACAGCTGCATAAACCACATAAGACGATTTGCAATCAAAATGTTTTCTATGTTTTGCTGTAAAATTATTATTTGCAAATGTAAAGGTATTTCCCACTAAAATATAATTACAGGCTACACATGAGCCGCATGGGTACATTCCAATGTTGTCTGCCCTCATTGTTGTCAGTGTTAGCATCAGAGTTGGATAAAAGAAATGGAGGGTCCCTGTTCTCAAATGAACATTTCAAGAGTTTAGATTGTTTGTGTGCAAATAATGGGTATTGACCAAGCTTGACAGCTGTTTCCTGACTAGGCTATCGACCCTAGGGCCTATACAAGCCTAGCCATAACAATTCCCTGGCTATTCCTTTCCACAATATTTACCTCCCTGGACCCCTGTCTAGCAGGGTGACTAACGTGATCCCCGGGGTGAATTTTATCTCCCATCCAATCATCAAGGTTCCTTTTGAAGAGGGCCAAAGAGGCACTCTGCTTGACATGTATGGGCAGTCTATTCCAGAGTCTGGGGAGCCTCTGGGTCAGGAACCTATCCCTCTAGCATGTTTTGTTCATTGTGATGACAAGGTTTAGATCCCTGGAGCGTGTGGCTCTGAGGGATTGGGATTTCTTTAAGTGTAGCATGTCCAACAGCTCTGGGTTTGACATGGCATTGTATGTTAAGCAGAGATCGCCACCATTTGGAAGGCATTATTTCACTAAAAAATACTTCAATATTGTTTGACTTTAATATTTCTATAAACCCAAGTGGTACATTTTTCATATAGTTTAGGAAATTAAATAGTTTGGCTCACAGTTAAGGAAAAATGTTTTGTATTTATGCTTTCCTTTAAGTAATTTTCCAAGTACAGTAATTTGGTGCTTGAAAATACTAATTCATTTTTGCCTTATTGGTTTTAACATAGAAGCCCCTGAATAAGTATGTCTGAGATTGTCATACCATTATTATTGTAAATAATGCAATTAAGATTTGCATCATAACAATAATTTGGTCAGTAAAACTTAAAATCAACTGTACTATCATTAGGAACAACCAAATATTCAAATAGTAATACATCACTGGATTGTTGAATATCCTCATTCGAATTACCAGACTGCGGGATAGATGTAAGACCTAAAGTTTTTCTTTTGAAATTTTTGTTTATATGCTTTGATAGTTTGCTGGAAACAAGGTACATTTTTGCAAGCTCATGTATTTATAATAACAGTTGGATATAACACAGGATGGGAAGTAAGGATACAATTTATGGCAATGCTATCACCTGTTGGGTCCTTTCTAACATCAAATAAACAAGTATTGTCTGTGTAATCCATAGAAGAGTGTGAACAGTCAATGGTGGTATAATTTATTTTTCCCAGCTACTTCTTCTTCCTTTTCCCCTACATGTTAATATGTTTTCCTTTTCTGAGTCATTATTTTGTTACTAAGTGAAATTTCCTGTTGTGCTTTTTTTCCCTATTAGTCTTGTAACATGGTGCTCCCTTGGATAAGGTAAAGTCTTCCAAAGGTGGAATAATAATGTTTATACTGTAATTAACTGTATTTGTTGAGAAATGAATAGTGTCTAATGAATTATTAGCCATTTCCTTATTCTCATTCAAATGTTTGTTACCTAACCTGTTAATGTGATTATTAAGAGTTTCTGAGGCCTGATATTTAATTGCATCAAGTGCTAAGTGTCTGCTGTATATTGCAAAGATCTTCTTTCCGTAATTAAAAAAATATATGCATTGCACAAGGAAGTTTCCAAGTCTGTAGTGCTGAGCAAAGAAATGTCCAACATTTCACCTTCAATACTATCTGTTATCTTTGTGATTTGGTATATGTGAAGAAGACTGTGAATGCTTTTTGATTTAATAAGTAAATTTTGCACTGTGGACACTTTGTTAAGAATTTGTGTTTTAACAAATTAGTAGAAGTATAATAATTAAATGTATCTATAATGGTTCAGTCTCAGTTATTATATGAAAAGAAAAGATCAAATAGTATCTCAAATACTCGGATATCAATTTCTGTAAAGAATTATAACAAATATGAATATAATCAGGTAACACTGTAGTACAAACAATAGTAGAACCAAACCACGGCCAACAAGTACATAAAAAATTACAGGAATTTTTTATCTATATGTTGACCGTGGTTTGGTTCTAGTATTGTTTGTGCTGCATTGGTTCCTATTTGTTAGTAGAAGCATTTACTTACACTGCACTCTCCTTCTGTTTAGTTCTGATATTATACTAACAGTTAATGACATCTATAACTGAGAAATATCGCCTTGTATGTTTTGACAAAAAACTGGATGTTAAATTATAAAATAATCAAATCTAATCTTGATTGATTAATGAAGTTAACATTCTAGCTCTTGGTGCAGCCTTAAACTGTCCATTGAGAATTCTTATCCTTAAAAATGCCGATAAGGTAAACCCCTAACTCCTAAGCTCATCATCATAATCATTATCAACACCTTTCTTCATTTTCTACATGGGGTCAGAGTATCGTGTCAACTGTTGCCATCTTTCTATATTCAATGTCACTCTCCTACTTTCTTCAACACTCATGCCTGGAGCCACAGGTCTTCTCTCACACAATCCATACCACCACTTTGCTGGATGTCCTTGTTTCCTCTTACTTTCTTCCTGCCTGTCCCATATCTTCTTCCCCAGCTTGTCTTCAGCTTTTCTGCATGTGCCCAGACCACTGTAGTCTGTTGTCTTTGACCTTTTCTGCAATTGGAGCTACTTTGGCTTATGCTCTTATGTCCTCATTTCTTCATCTGTCCCACAGTGTGCATCCTATCACCCATCTTAGGCATTTCATCTCAGTCACCTCTAACTTCCTCAGCTGTTCTGCATTTACTGCCAGGTTTCTGTACTGGCCACAGCACTGTTTTGTATGCCTTACTTTTCAGTTTCTTTGACATTCTTCTGTTGGATACTATACCTGACACCATGTGCAGGTTGGCTGCAACCCTTTGATTCTAGTTTTGACCTCTTCAGTCACTCTTCCCTACTCCTCAACCACCCCTTATGAACTCACTAATTCATTTAGTCACTTCCCATCAGAGTGACACACAGTCTCACATCTTTTCATCTTGCATCTTCACGTAAGGACCTCATTTTAAATTTAATGTCGCAGAGGTGTTTGGCGGAAATCTTTGTCAATTTGACCAAAACCATCACTAGGAAGCCAGCAGCAAAACAAATTAAAAATGTGTGTTCTTGACATCTTGAATATGGAGGAGAGCACACAAATTAAAAAAAAAATCTTGGAAGGATTTGTATGATGAAATCTCCTTATATTCTTATGTTCAACATGGAGTGCATTTGAGGCAAGTTCATTCCTTTTTATAACTTCCCCCAAAAAGCATCCAGGTTTTGTGATCAAAGTCAACTGTCTCCCTCCAAGGCACACTATTAGCTTTTATTAAGTCCTCTGCATTTAGGAGTGCTGTACCAAAAATACTGTCTTATATCTAATGCATTTACCTAGTTAAGAAGAGATTAAAAGTGATCATTAGAAGAAGTTTTGTGCAGCAGTTTTACACTTTTGAGTGTGATGGTCAATACATTCATCTTTCATTAATTTAAAAGGAAATATTCTTGGCTACCATTTAGGAAGGATCCTGTGAAATTGAGTGTAATTGTCACACTAGGAGTTCAAGACAAGTGATGCCAATGACAGCCGTGTAGTCAGTGTCCTGCTTCAATGTGACTATGGCTCATCAATATCATTTGGGTGTCTGTCATTTTTGCTTTTTTACTTCTTATACTGCCATACTGCCCTCTGCTTCTCTGTGTCTTTCTTTTCTCCTTTTCATTTGCTTCTTTCTCCTTAATCCTTTTCATAATAGAACATGCACACCAGAGCAAAGCAAGGCCGTTTAGTGCCATGAGCAAATTGTATATTTAGTCTACCCTCCCAGGTTTTAAGATATGGACCCAAAAAATGACCTGCCAGAGTTGAGGACCAAAAAGTCTACTGAAAGTCGAAAAAAAAGCTAAGCAAAAACACTTTTGTTAAATGGCAGCAAGCCCCTTGCTTTACTAAATGTCTGTCAGACTGTCTCATTTATAAGTTTAAAAAAGTTTCCAAGCAAAACAAAGTGCTACTATGAATCTACATAATAGTTCTTTGCTAAAATACCTTTGCTAAACTGTAGCAAAAATCTGTATGAGTTCCTTGCAACAGTTTTTAACACATCAATAGTTACAGTCCTGTAAGGAGATTGCAGGCTTATTAATAGAATATTGATACCGCCTGCAAGGACAAAACATCACCTGTTCTACAGAGCTGATTGTGACCCCTAATAGTGCCCAAGGACAGCCGCCAGAGCTATACTTAGGTTAATTGGTACAAAAATGCCACTAAATGTAACAAAGTGCTATACTAACACATGCACACACAAACACACAGACACACAGACACACACAGACACACACAGACATACACACACTTGCATACAATCTATAAAATCAAATAAACAAATTAATTTAAGCAGCAGCAATGGAAATCTCAAGCCATTTAAATGACTGCTGATACAGTACTTATGCCAAATAAACAACTCACCTGCTATGCCAGTCATGTCCCCTTACAACTTGCACCCAAGGCAACAAACTCCACTGCCATCCATTGCTTAGCCATGCCATTCTTATGGCATTAATATTAACTTTTCTTTGTTGTTCACTTGGACTGTAACTTAGAGGGATTCTCAGCCTGCATTCATCTATTTACTGCTAGGGACAGCAACATCTAGAGTACCTGCATTTTGCAGTTGTCTGTCATATCAGTACAAGCATGATATGCATTTCTAATTAGGAAATTTGTCAACTTTTGCACCAATTTACAATTGCATTAAGTAGCAGGTAAAATACATTTAGAAATATAATGCTTTTATTACTATTATTTTACATTTCTTGAACATACGAATGGATTGGACTGTCCTGGAATAACAGCATGGATTAGGCTACTACTTAAATAAAAAAATGGGAGGAAGCATGTCCAAATGAGTTCCTGACCAGATGAACAAATATTAACCAAGGAGATGATTAGTGCTCAGAGGAGAAGTAAAGGTGGTAGTAAATAAAGGACAGCTGTCAAGAGAAAATGTAAGTACGAAGGATAAAGTGTGAATAAAATTACAGGGATGTGTATGGAGAAAATTAAACTACTGAAGGGGAGTGAGTGAAGACTAAAGCAGAGACAACATACTGGGAGCCCAAAAGGATGGCTGAGAGTCCTAATAAAAACCTCAGCACAAAAATAAATAGGACATGTTGGAGGAACAGATTCATTTCCCAGAGGCTCCCCTCACTCTGGAATAGAATCCCATGTCATGTTAGACATAGCCCTTCGCTGACCCTCTTCAAGCGAAATTTGGATGCGTGGATGGGAAATCACAAATTCACCCCTGGGATCTCTCATGTGTCCCTGCTAGACAGAGGCACAGTAAACTAATCTTAAAAGGGTACCTTCTGTGACCTACTTTACAGAGGCACAGTAGGCTAATCTAATAGGGAGGCGGAAGCCAAATACACTCTGGCTAGGCTTATAAATGCCCTAGGGCAGATAGCCTAGTATCTACCTCTGAACCTATGAAGAATGAAGTAAAAGGTTATAGCATAAAATTGAATGCTAGAAAAAGTCCACAGCGTTGTATATGGAGAAACACAGCTAATGCAGAAGAGGAGTGCTAAGACTTAAAATAAGAACAGAAGGTGAAGACAACAGGTCAAGAACAGAGGAACTTCATGAAGTGGAAACCTTGGGGACTAAACAAGAAACCTAAATTAAATATTTTACTAGACAGAATCCTAAAAAAATTTTGAAGTTCCCCCACACAATTTGTATTGTTGATTTAAAAAGTAATGTTATTTCTTTAGTTGTTGACTCATTTATTAACTGGGTAAGGGAACTGGTCCATAAACCCTTTTCAGCCATGATCCGAGTGACAAAGGCAAAAGTAAATGCAATACACGTGAGAACAGTTTAGTTTAGGGAAAGAAACAGAGGGAGGCAGTAAAGTTTTGTAGAAAGGTTATTTATTTACAAAAGAAACTATTGTATTCTAAATGAGTAATCCCATTCATTTGTCTGTTCATGAGAATCCTTGACAAATTATTTGCATGTGTACTACTGTAGGTTTGTTCAGTGAGTAATACATAATTTAAAATGAGCATATCCTTATGACCAGCCAATCACTTCTCATGATCTTGAATTTTAATGACCTTCCATTGTATAATTAATGTTAGCTCACACACTTGACTAACATCATCCATGGAAGTGGCAAGATGTGGTTAGCAGGTCAAGAAAATTGCAAGTTGCATAAGCATTCAAATACGTGGATCTACAGATTCAAGTTCTCAAACACTTTCAGGGAGCGAGTTGTACACTAAAACAGAAAATGAGTTCATTGCTTTCTGCCTGGTGTTCAAAACATTTTGACCAACATTTACATCCATCCATGTTGTGGTTAACTGGTACCGTATCATAAACTCCTTATGATTTGTAAAATGCAGTACTAATCCTATTGCAGAACAGCTACAGGGATTAGAGAGAGAGATTTAGCAGATGTGCAGTCTTGTTAGCATCCCATCTGATACAAGTAGTGTTACTATGCACAGTTACACAAGTAATCATCCAGATTAAGCAATATCCACTCTATGTACATATGTAGCACATGCATGGGCACTCATTTTATAAGAATCTTAGGCATGCAAATAGTTTCTTAATATAAAGCCAAGCAGGATGGGTAAGGCATAGTATGCATACACAATATTTTAAAGGATTTAATAAAATAAATGTTTCATTCTCATTCCCCGGTGTCTAGCAAGTCTTAACAGCTATTAGCCCATTAATTCTTCCTAACACCTGGTGACCAGGAAATCTGGGGAGACAGTGGTGCAAACCATGAATGATAGCCATCATAAGATGGGATTCATCATCCTAGTACCTTTCCATTAGTTGGTACAAGCTATTCCAAATCAATGTGAGTGTGTTCATCTGAAAACTCTTGATTCCATCTTGAGTGCATGCATGCATACTCCTGGGTGGGCTCAAGTAGGTAGTCTCACCATGGCCATTGTACCACTCACGTAAGCAGAGCTGGATCATGGTCAAATGGAGCCCTAGGCAGGGTAATGGATCAGGCATTCCACTATCCCATTACTCGGCCGTGTCTCCCCAGTTACCATAAACACTGTTCAGTCCTGTCAATGTGTACACAATTTTCCTCTTTTCTTTTACAGTGATCATAGAGATTTGATTTAAAACCTTTATTTCAAATTTTATTGTACAAACACTGATGTCCACTTGCTAAACAAAACAAAACAGTTTCACATTGAAAGTAAATTTAGCATGAGTTACGCTAAACTTCTCTTCCTTTGAAACTCACATTAATTGGAAATGTATCTGTCCACTAGTCAATTACATATACATTTATATCCACATGCATTCTCCAAACTAACAATTATAGTTACATTGTTGACTCCATTCTTTTATCAGATGTCTGCGTAAAAAAAATAATGACAATAATAATAAGCAAAGTCACATATTTCAAATTTGCTTCACACAAAAACACAGTAGCCAGTTTTTCAACTTATTTCACATGCACGTTTGCAGAAATTCACACACGTACATGCTTGCAGAAATACACACATGTGCATGCATGCATTAGTGCTGCAAAGCCAGATTAAAGACTGATTAAAAATTATCAGAAAGCCCCCACCTCCAGCAGCAGTTATAACAACTTTGTTGATTATGTAAACCCATTATTGTTTTGAAGAAATAGATTTCAAGTACTTTTTTGGCAGTTTTGGATGAACTGCATGAAATTGTATAAGAATCAATATAATCTCACCATAAGATTCAGCCATGTGTAGCACAGTTTAAACAGCAGAGTGCTTATGAGAGCATATGAAATATTAACCACCTGCTAATATATATTAAGTCAATATGGACAGTCTCTGCAGAAGTAATTAATTCCACGTTAAAGAGAACTATTACTATTGCAGAGGTAGGCCACTGGCAAACAACTTTGTATTTTGGTGAGTCATCTAGAAATGCAGTGCTTGCTACCCTTGAAATAAATTCTCTATGGTACATAAAAACGGTGTGCTGGTAATATTGTCATTACATTAACTGAACTAGATCAGAAATGCAATAGGGAATGACTAGCAAATAGTGACAACAGATTCATAGTTATTAGGCATGCAGCCCTGGAGACTACTAAGGGGCCTAGCCCAATTTCACAATTGCTCCAAAGCACTGTCTAATTAAGTGACTTTCTCAATGTTATACAGTAGCTAAATGAATCTGGAAAGTTTCAAACCCTGCACCCTAGTCACAAGGCAGCTAACTGCTGGAGTAACAGTGTTTATCTAAATGCTATAATCCCTTGCAATCTGATCCTATAGAGAAGACTGTATCATAGTAATATGCAACAATTACTATATAATGGATGCTAAAGGTCAGATGTTTCTAATCATCACTCCAACTAATGCACATTATATGACCTGACAAATGTCAACCCCCCTCCTTTGCAGTTGCTGGAGACTGCAAAGAATGTACTGCAATAAATATATTACTAAAATATAGCATGTTTAGACAGCTAAAATGCAGCATGTTTAGAGTAGATTACACTATCCAAACCTATTAATGAATTAATTCATACTTTTGTGCAATGAATAAAGCAAAAAATTAAAGGCAGTATCCATGGTGAAGCAGCTTCTGTTCACTATGAACAAGTCTTGCAAAAATCAGAAATATTGTTGCCTATAACACATTTTTTGGCAGGGGCTTTTACATGCTTGGAGGACACACATATCTCACTATATCTAATTTTTGACCTCCCTATTTCTTCTCTGTCATCAAGAATAGCTATCCCATCTGATATCATTCAGTACAGGTTTGACCTGTTTGAGGCATGGCCAATAATGCTGTATCATTACAGCATACACCTTCAGAGTCAACAGAGCCTGATCATGGACAAATGTGTACCAAAACCGTGTAATGACTGAGGCCCTGCCAGCCATACCAATATTCTATTACTTGTTTGTCTCTTCCCAATCACCATAAACTCTATTCAAAACTGTCAGTGTACATATTATATCCAAACTTTTATTTCAAATTTTACAAAAAAATACATAAACAAAATACTTTCACATCGAAAACAGACTTAGCATGAGAAACAATACATTTCTTCTTCCTTGAAACTCACATTTAGTAAAAATACATCTGGCAACCCATAAAACTACAAGAGATGTTTCAGGATTCATACTCAAATAGCATATAGTGAGGTGTGAAGACTGGTAGAGAAGGGTGAAGGCTGCCAGCCTAGCCAGATAGAATTTTATAGATAATTCTATCATTTGTAAATATGAATGTGAATCACAGGCTTGTTGTCTTAAATGAAAAAAAAATGCTGTTACAAAAATGTGGCAACAGCGCTCTCTAATGACCCAGTAAAAGCATGTTGTGATCCTTTGATCTAAAGTCGGCTCCAGTCTGGCTAGATAAAGGCTTCCTGTCTATAGTTTTAAGGCTAAAGTTAATGACCAGAATTTACATTTGGAATGTCCTTTATTGCTCTAAGTGTAAAAGAATGTAAATGCAGTTTCTGTCAGCCTGGGAACACCAGAAAGGTGTAAAAGATGATGTAATGTTTAGCAGAACTGTAGTTATAATTTAAACAGTGAGAACCAGAGATTATGAAGCATTTTTGTCTGACTATCCATCTCAGCACTGCCTGTTGTATTATGTAAGTTATCTTAGACTTGTGTTTTCTTTTAGATAGTTATAATTTAGAAAGATTAGCCTGTGTTTTTCTGTGATGTCAGAACTGTACTACTAATGTATTTTAAGTAATTCTGTGTGATCTTTGAACCCTTTTGACTAGCACTGTGTAGTAGAAAGTATCGTCTTGTGGTTTTAATTATTTATTATTAAATATTTTAAAACCTTTTAACTGTGGCTGTTTTTTGTAGAGATAAGTTAAGCTCTAGAGTACATTGCATATTTATAAAATGTATTGTACAAAGTCACTCTAATAAGCCTTGACTGATTAGTCACACTTACCAATTGGATAATAATATTATACAGTAATAATTGGACACCCTTTTAAGGGCCTTTGGGTAGCTGATAATATTAGCTGGGTGGTGGCAGTAATTACTACTATATAGTTGGGGTAAAAGGGGCACAGCTGGAGAACCTGTGCCAGCCTTCTCCAGGAGTGTCTGTGTAGATGTATAAACTTATCTTAAAGTATGTGTGTCATCTACTTGGGCAGGGACACGAAGCACTGGTTGGACAGAGTGGGTGCAGGAGATTTTAGCTTGCCTAGCTAGGCTGAGATCGGGACCCTATAGCTGTGCCAGTGGGGAGTCTTATTGAAGACCTGGGATGCAAGGGCAAGGGAGCAACCTGCCCCAAACTGACTGTGATCTCTGTGTGCTATTAAGGGAAATTGCACTTTACTGTGTGTATTTGTTATCCTTTCCTCTCATATATGAGATGCCCTCTCTGGTGTTTGTGGTGAGGATTGAGGCTCCTTGATTGCTGGGCCAGGGCACGGGCATCACATATTAATTGGTGGCAGTGGTTGGGATATCCTCACATATTAATTGGTAACAGTGGTTGGGATATCCCCCTCACATATTAATTGTTTGGCAGTGGTTGGGATATCCACCTCACATATTAATTGTTTGGCAGTGGTGGGATACCCACATCACATATTAATTAATTGGCAAATAGTAATTGGCTTGTAGTGGTGTGGGTAGAGTGAATCCTGTAGCTTGTGTACAGTGAGCTTTGAAGGTGTTTTGTACTCTAAAACAGCCACGCAGTGACTACTCAGAGTTTAGATCACAATTGTTTTATTTAGTTTGTTAGCTTAGTTAGTCAGAGTGAGCAGGCAGCATGTCAGCAGAGGAGTATGGAAAGCTGACAAGGAGCCAGCTGGTGGAGATGTGCCAGGCTAGGGGACTGGTGCATGGAAACCTGACTAAGGCAGACCTGATTGCCGCCTTGGTTACAGATGCATCAGAAAACAGCAACCAGGAGGACAATCAGACTGGCAGTGGAGATATAATTCCCTCAGAGAATGAACAGCTCAACCTTTCTGCAGTGGACTTAAAAATCCAGCTAGAGCTAAAGAGACTTGAGTTGGAGGCCAGGCATGTGGAATTACAAGCAAATGAAATATGGCAATGTTTGCAGGCTGAGGAGAATGAGAAACTGTTACGTCTGCAAGCTGAGGAACAAGAAAAGCAGAGGCAGCATGAGAAGGAGATGCTGACTCTTCACCAGAGTCATGGAGGTAATGAGGAAGGGAGTAACTGGACCTCAGAAGCACAAAAGGAGAGTAAATTTCTTCTGCAGTTTAAAGAGGGGGATAATTTTGATAGTTCATTCATATGTTTGAGAGGGTATGTAAACAGTATGAAGTTGACCAAGGGCTCTGGGTATGGTTCCTGACCCCCTTACTCCATGGTAAAGCTGTAACTGCATTATCTAAAATGCCTGACATTGTATGTTTTGATTATACTGCTGTAAAGAAATGTCTTTTAGAACTGTTTAAACTAACACCTGAAATGTATAGGAAAAAATTGTGTGCGCATAGACGCAAGGCAGATGAAAGTGTATGTGAATATGTTGCTGAACTGAACACTTATTTCCATAGGTGGGTGAGTGGATGTCAGGTCACCACTTGCAAAGGGCTGGCAGACCTTTGGGTGAGGGAACAAGCCCTTAGCACTTTGCCTGAGGAAATGAGGATCTGGTTAGCTGATAGACAATGTGCTACTTCAGAGGAATTGGGGAAGAAGGGAGACCTATACCTGGCAAGCAGGGCAGCCCTGTACAGAAAGGGGACCCCCAGTACTGCTCATGCATCTAAAGGAACCCATGGTGGGCAGCACAGACTGCCCCAACAGAATCTGCCAGTAGCAGAGGAAGCCACTAGTCCAGGTACACATCTAGGAGCTAGGGTTAAATGTTTTGAATGCAACCAGTGGGCCATGTGGCATACAGGTGTCCACAGAGGCAAGGTGGGGAACCAAAATTGAGGGAGCAAGTAAGTGGGAAAGACAAAATGCCAATAGTAGGTTGTCTTGAGACAACAGTGGTACTAAACTACCATCCTGCAGATGTCCTGATACGGAAAGATTTGGATGAGGCAGTACTATGTGCTTATGCAGTTACACACAGTCAGGCTAAGAGACAAGCATGTGGGTCTGGTAGCCTAAGGGAGACCCAGACAGACTGCATACTTGCTGCCAGGACTGGTGAGGTGGTTACTTCAGGGAGGGAGCTACTCTGTAGCACTGAGACTGAAGGTGAGCCACAGCTGCTTGGGGGTACTGATGGTCCCTTGGACAGAGTGACTGCAAAGGTACAGGTGAGTAGTAGTACCCAGGCTGACAGTGAAGCACCACTGTCAGAGGATGCCAGACTTCCTGTGGAAGAGGAGCTGGTAAGAGTTACAAGGAGAGAGTTGAGACAGACTCAGCTCTCAGACCCTACACTGCAAGGCCTTAGGCAGGTAGCTAGGGAGGCACCTGATTCTCAAGGAAAGGGGGAATCTGTATACTGGGACAAAGGTTTACTATACAGAGAGTGGACCCCTGAGGGAGGGCTTGAAGGTGAAAGAGTACAGCAGTTGGTAGTGCCTACAGCCTACCACCTGGCGCTTCTAGCCATAGCCTATGATATTCCCTTTGCAGGTCATAAGGGCATAAAACATACAAAGAGGCGTATTATGCAGAACTTATATTGGCCTGGAATTTCCAGAGATGTAACAGGGTACTTCAGGACCTGTGAGCAGTGCCAAAAGGTAGACAAGGCAGGAGACAAGGTTAGAGCACCTTTGATGCATTTACCTGTGATTAAGGAGCCATTTCAGAGGGTAGCTATGGATATTGTGGGCCCTCTGAGTACCTCAAGTTCTACAGGGAAAAGGTATATCCTACTGGTAATGGATTATGCTACATGATACCCTGAGGCAGTGGCTTTGTCCTCCATTGAGGCAGAGAAGGTGGCAAATGCTTTGTTATAGATTTTCAGCAGGGTAGGTTTCCCAAAAGAAATACTGTCTGACAGAGGTGTCAATTTAATTTCAGACCTGTTGACTTGTCTGTGGAAGTCCTGTGGGGTGAAGCACATGAAGACCACCCCCTACCATCCCCAGACTAATGGTCATGTTGAGAGGTTAAACTCTGCAATCAAGTGCATGCTACGGGCATTTGCAGGTCAGTTTAAGAAGGAGTGGGAGAAATATTTCCCCCGTCTGTTGTTTGCTTACAGAGAGGTTCCCCAGGAGTCCACAGGTTTTTCACCCTTTGAGTTGCTGTATGGGTATAGGGTGAGGGGACCTCTAGATTTAATTCGAGATGAGTGGGAAGGTGAGTGTGAGTCTCACAAGGAGTCTGTTGTGGCATACATCCTAAACCTTAGGACAAGGCACAGGAAACTCATGGGCTTTGCTCAGGAGAACCTGGCAGAAAACCAATAACAGAAAAAGGTGTGGCATGACAGGAATGCTCGAGCTAGGGAGTATGCTGTGGGGCAGCAGGTAATGGTTCTCATTCCTGTCAAACACAACAAGCTGCAAGCAGCTTGGAAGGGACCCTACAAGGTGGTAAGAAAGGTAAGTGATGTTAACTACATGGTGGAACTGCTAGGCAGAGGGCAGGGGCACAAATTGTACCATGTTAACATGATGAAACCTTACCATGATTGGGAGACTCTTGTACTGAGCATTTGAAGTGGATTGCAGGAGGAGTCTGAGGGAAATCTGGGGACTGATCTCCTCAGTGAGGCTCAGGTTGACACCTCAGCAGAAGGGGTATCAATGTCCCAGCAGCTATCTCCTACCCAGGCTCGAGAAATCTGAACAGTGTTGCAGGAATATGGGGACATGTTCACTGGGAAACCAGGGTGCACCCACCTAGTGCAGCACCAGGTGGATACAGGACCCCAAAGACCTTTTAGGCAGTTCCCTTATAGGTTGCCTGAGAGAGTTAGACAGACTCCTAAGACCAGGAGCTGTTGGAACTAGGGGTGATACAAGAGTCCAACAGTCCCTGGGCCTCCTCAGTGGTGCTGGTGCCAAAGATGGATGGCAGCACCAGGTTCTGTGTGGACTACATGAAATTAAATAGTCACACAGAGTCGGATGCTTACCCCATGCCTAGGACAGATGAGGCCCTAGAGCAGCTAGATGGGGCTAAGTATCTTACAACAATTGATCTTACCAAGGGTTACTAGCAGGTGCCCTTGACTCCCAGTGCTAGAGAGAAGTCAGCCTTTGTAACTCCTTTTCGCTTGTATGAGTTCACAAAGATGCCCTTTGGGATGATGAATGCCCCAGCGACTTTCCAGAGGCTGGTAGCTCATATCCTAGCAGGAACAGGAGGGTTTGCCCTTGCTTACCTAGATGATATTGCCATCTACAGCCATTCCTGTCCAGAACACCTTCAGCATGTCAGGGAGGTGCTGGGCAGACTACAGAGGGTAGGTTTGGCCATTAAGCAAAGCAAATGTCAGGTGGGTATGGCAGAGGTCTCCTTCCTAGGACATAGAGTGGGGAGTGATAAGCTAAGGCCAGAACCTGCCAAAGTGGAAGCTATTCAGGCATGGCCTGCACCTGTTACTAAAAAGCAGGTGTAAGGGCATTTTTAGGGACAGCAGGGTACTACAGAAAGTTCATCCCCAGTTATAGTACCATAGCTGCTCCCCTCACAGACCTGACAAGGAAGAAGAGGCCAGATAAGGTAGTGTGGACCCCAGCATGTAAGTAGGCATTCCAGATGCTTAAAGAAGCTTTGGGAGGACCCCCTGTGTTAGCCAGTACAGATTACAACAAATAATTTGTTGTGTAGGTGGATGCTTCAAACCGTGGGATGGGGCTGTACTTAGCCAGATTTTTTCAGAGGGGGAGGAGCACCCAGTGGTTTATCTCAGTTGAAAGCTCCAACCCAGGGAGGAATGCTATGCAGCTGTAGAAAAGGAATATCTAGCCATAGTGTGGGCACTGCAGTAACTTCAGCCTTATCTGTATGGAAGGAAATTCACTGTTATGACAGATCACAACCCCCTAACATGGTTAAATAGAGACAGCCAACAAAATGCCAAGTTGCTAAGATGGAGCCTAGGGTTGCTAGCACATGATATGTCAATGCAGCATAGCAGTGGGGTTAGAAATGCCAATGCAGATGGGCTCTCAAGACAGGGAATGGGGTGAGGTACAATCAGATAGACCTAACCCTCTCAAGCAGCATTTCTCAAGGGACACTTGAAAAACTAGCTTGAGTTCTCCGGGGGGGAAAGAAATGTGAAGACTGGTAGAGAAGGGTGAAGGCTGCCAGCCTAGCCAGATAGAATTTTATAGATAATTTTATCATTTGTAAATATGAATGTGAATCACAGGCTTGTTGTCTTAAATGAAAAAAATGCTGTTACATAAATGTGGCAAAAGTGCTCTCTACTGACCCAGTAAAAGCATGTTGTGATCCTTTGATCTAGGTGGTGCTGCGGTAGCGTTGTTGCCTCACAGTTAGACGTTGCCCATTCGATTCTCAGTTAGAGCGTCTTCTGTGTAGCGACATGCGTGAATGGGTGTTCCTTCATTGAAGGTTGTGCGTTAGGCCTGGCAAGCCAGTACGTAAAAATCTTCTGCCAATCATTAGTGGACCGGAGTTCCGCTGTGGCGACCCCTAACCAGGAAAAGCCAAAAGACGCAAAAAAAAAAAAACAATTGGATAATAATATTGCACAGTGATAATTGGACACCCTTTTAAGGGCCTTTGGGTCACTGATAATATTAGCTGGGTGGTGGCAATAATTACTACCATATAGTCTGGGTAAAAGGGGCACAGCTGGAGAACTTCTGCCAGCTTTCCCCAGGAGTGTCTGTGTGGTTGTATAAACTTATCTCAAAGTGTGTGTGTCAGCTACTTGGGCAGGGACATGAAGCACTGATTGGACGGAGAGGGTGTTGGAGATTTTAGCTTGCCCAGCTAAGATGAGATCTGGACCCTATAGCTGTGCCAGTGGGGAGTCTTATTGGGGACCTGGGGAGCAAGGGACCGACCAGCCCCGGATTGACTGTGATCTCTTTGTGCTCTTAAGGGAAATTGCACTTTACTGTGTGTATTTGTTATCCTTTCCTCTCATATATGAGACACCCTCTCTGATGTTAGTGGTGAGGATTGAGGCTCCTTGATTTCTGGGCCAGGGCACGGGTGTCACATGAGGTACTAAATAGCATATATGTGAAAGGTACAGGAATTCAAAAGACAAATGTGCAATGCATGTGCTAATAGCCTGGGACAGCCACCCTGGACAGAAGTGTGTCTCTTTTCATGAGCAGCTCAGGTGTACTGTCTGTTGAAATAACTTAGCAGAGTTACACAGAAGACAAATGAAGGCAAAATGAGTCAAACTGTGCACTACAGGAAGCAGCTCTTTAACAGCCAAAAGCCTTACTAATCTGCATTAAGTCCTAGAAAAACTGTTGTAGCCAAGACTCACTGCATTTCACACCTCTATTCATGCAAAAAAAAAGATAAAAAGAGACAAGGTAAATAAAAATGTATTCATTGTTAAAGTATTAATATTAAACTCATAGTTTACCAAAGAAAGTAAGTAGTTGAAGGAGGTTTAGCAGCTGGTGTGCAGGATTATGGCTCTTGCCTAGGTTTGAGTCTCACTACATCACTTAATTAGGCAGCATCTTTAACGAGGACATTTTACACACACACACACACACACACACACACACACACACACACACACACACACACACACACACACACATGCTTAACTTCCAGAATTCACTCACAATTAACTTTCCAATTTTAAGAACAGTTTTCACCCACACACTCAACTACTTGATCGAAAGAACACACACACTCATGCTCCTGATCTCAAGAACAGTGTTTGCTCATACTCACTGCTGCAAAAATACATTGCCTGAAATCAGTTTCCTGATCTCAAGAACAGTGTTTGCTCACACTTGCTGCTGCAAAACTGCATCACCTGAAATGCAGATTCTTGATCTCACAAATGATGCTTAAAGCTCTGTTTGAAAATCACTCGTGCACCAAATTCCCAGAAGTCTACTATTATGGCTCCAGTCCTATTGACCAAAGAGAAAGAGGTATGCTAATCTGATCAGACATTTCATAAACAGCTGTAGTAGCATTTATTGTGACTTTTTTTTAAACAAAAGCATTATAAGCAGATGTAATTTGCTTGACCAGATATTTTTTTAAAAAAATTTGCATGGCTGTGTTCAAGCTCCCATAGCAGGAACTGAGACCTACGCAGCTGTCTAGGTGGCCTTGTGCTGGATGCGGCCCTGCATGCAAGCCTTTCTGATTTTTAGATGGTCCAATGGCAAAGATTTTCTATTAGCAGGAGCCTCAGTACAGTAGGTATTCCTGTTGGCAGAGATGCATTTTAATACAGCAGTCTGGAGGATTGGCGAATTTTCTTCCCAAAAAATGCTAGAAGCTCCCAATTTACATTGCTGAGCAATTCTACATCACTCAACTGCATAAACCTCCACTAATGGAAAAGAAAAATGTGCATTGTCAAAAGATGAGAGTCACCCATTCATTCCTAAGTAGTCACCCTGACCCCATGTAAAAAATGGGTTAAAGGGGATTGATGGAAATTATGATCTTTAAATCAGTTTTCCTTAGCCTGGCATCAGCCATGACACCACAGTATATTGTCTAAGTTTCTGAATTCAGTACAGGATATATACTAAAGTGTTAGATTAAAAGTCTTCAGTTGTTTACCTAGTAATATAGTTACCATATATCACAACTGACACGGTCATTTTCTTTGTTTCCTCACTTATAGATTTCTAACTTTATCTTTGTTTTTGAAGCTCTTGTATGGAACAAAATATTACATGGTGACTACCTTGGTATCCGCTACACTGTTAACTGTTTAAAACTATATCTGGGTTATTCGCCTTTTAACAACAGCAAAGGAAAAGTCAGCAACAAATGGAACGCACTGTATGACACTGAAAAGTAAATAGACTATCACATAGCAGTATTTGCATTTCAATGTTACTGAATTGCCTAGTCTTGATATGCTTAATTTTATTTTAATAATTATTTTTATAATTTATGTACCACCTTCAATGTCTCCAGTTAATGGAGTCATGACTATCTGTGATCACCAGCTTACTGAACTGCTTCCAGAATACATGAAGTAATCAACAATTGCTTGCTTAGAAATGTTTGCTTCTTTTCTTCCATTTGTTTTCTTTACAATGGTTGTCTTTCGGCTTTTCCTGGTTAGGGGTCGCCACAGCGGAACTCCGGTCCACTAATGATTGGCAGTAGATTTTTTTTAACGAACGCCAAGGTGCCAGCTCGACGTCCAACCATCAACGAAGGCACGCCCATTTACACATGTCTTTCGAACACCCATCCAACCGTTGGGAGAATTTGTTTTCTTTACAATGTATAATAAAAATCATCTGATAATTCTCACTGATAATTCCCCATTGGTTTTTGACCCACTACAAATGACAATCAGTAAAAGTTGCAGAGATGTTTTGATATGCTTAGCTGAGAATGCATGATGCTAGTGAGAAATAAACTTTCAGTAATGATCTGAGTACAAATAACATGCCAAAGAACTTAAGGTCTTAAGCAAAAACTTGACTTTTTCCACCATTTCTGCTGCTGTTATTAATGTTGTTCTAGGCAAACCCAGCCAGACCCTTTTACTAACAGTCAATTAATAGCTGATATCTCTGCTATAAACTGGTACTTTACAGGTAAGCACTGAAATTATACAATTACAGCTAGAAAAGAACATGTCCATGTAAACACAAGGAAATTAGAAACTGAAAGTTTCATAGCAGTCTAAGCACAATGCAAGCAACCACTGGATGCCAGGAAAACACTGCATGCACTGTCAGTATCATAATCCAGACATCATACCACTGTGCTTAACATACCCGGTACACAGTTAATGCATTTTTTTTATTACAAAAAAAACAGATACTTATTTGAGGTGATTTCCTCCTACCTTTCAAACAATGAAACCCATATATTTTGGCATATGTCAGCCTTCAGGATTGTCAGCATTAACTCCATATTTCTCATTACCGTCTTTAAAGAGATTAGGCGTTGCCTTTTGCACTTTGTTGTTTTTCACGTATAAAACAATCACTCATGACAATTCAAAAGTATGTCAACATAACAAATGTAACAAATGCTTTGTAGGGAGGCATCCCAGTTTACTAATAGCTTCATTTTTTGCCAGTCTGTATTGTCAGTTCCTTGTCTAGTTTTCTCTTTTTCTCAGCCAATCTGTACTGTCAGTTCTTTATTGCCTTATTTCCACACATTCGGTCTTAAATTTTACTGTTAGCAAATTTAGTCTCCATAGATAAGAAAGCAGTACATGGACATACATGTTTTTGTGGATTTTTACATGGCATCATGTGGCTAATAGAATTAATACAGCAAAAAAGCATGCATGCATTGCTTTATATCATTTTTTGATTATTCCAATAGTCAGGACATATTCACAATTAAAATAACTTTTCAAGTGCTGAAATTTCTAAAGGGTAACAACAAAAGCACTTATTATAGACAAGGTTTAGTGAAGCATTTAGGTATTCCATTAGATTTTAGAACAGAACAGTTAGTATGATATGAGCTGACTAACTTTGTTGGTTTTATAGACCTTCAGCAGTGCTGTCTAGCAGTTCAAACAATGAAAGGACTCACTATTGCAAAGCAAATATGCAAACAAGCAATTATAGGTCATTTTATTTCATTTGGGCTTCACAGCAGTCACATTATTAAAATGTGTGCCAAAACTAATTTGTAAGCTAAACATAGGAGTATTGTAAAAGGCCCTGCTGACTATTATCTCATACAATGGAATATTGTTACTGGATTCACCATTTACCTTGAATATGTATGGCCAAGTCTTTCTTAAAATTCTGAGAATATCATTAAATTAGGTAATGAATCAGAGTAGTTCTTTTGTGTAGACTTGAAAGTTGCCCTTGTACTCTTGGCTTTGCATTGCCTACTTTGTCCAGTAAAAAGGGACTATGCCATTTTGACAAACACAAGATACATAAGCCATTCGGACGGGGAAGGGTATGACTAGGTTCAGTCATTTCATAGTACAGGAAATTATTACATCAGGCAGTGAGGGGCTCCAATAATGATAGAGGAGGAGAAGGATACCAGCAATGATAGATCTATGGTAATGAAGGGCTATTGGCAGGAAAGGAGCTTCTACTAATAAACTCAAGAGAATTATGGGAAAAGTAAGTAGTTTCCAGCAGGGAATCTTATTCATGCATGGGGACTGGAACTTAATACGTACTAGTAATTATGTATAAGAGGTACTTAGAAGGGAAAATATAAAAAAGAGGGTAGATTTCTGAAGCAATATATAACAATATTTGGGAAGGAGAATACAAAATGTCTTACAGGAACCCAGACAAAAATGTAAATGCTATTCACCAAGGTACACTAATCAAGACTGAACTGACATTATATTTCACAGCAGCTGTGAAACACATCAATAACAATTTCAGCTCATCCAAAAATAATGGATAATATAAAGATGCAGGTAATCAAGTCAAAATGAGAAACTTGCACTTTCATACTTACACGTTAAAAAGAGGAATTTAAGGACTGGGTAGTGGAAAGTAATGAAAAGTTATGAGGGAAGAAATTAATTTCCTCAGAAGGCTTAGTTGAAGAGTGGGATAAAATGAAAATGAAATTTAAAGGTATAAGTCTGCGCAAAAGAGAAACAGAACAAAAGGGTTAGGAATTATTTAGAAGGATTATCAATGGTTAAAGTATTGCAGACAAAAGGGAATCTTACAGAACAAGATAAGGAGTAATTGTTGAGTGTAAAAGGATAATAAGGGGGTATTCTGATAATATGAATAAGTTTAGGAAGTTACTCTTAAGCAAGCATATTTTGTTAACAATGCCAGACCACAAAAGCTATTAGCATGATGACTTAGGCAACAATAAACAGAAAAGGATATTGACAATCCTAAGGAGCCTATGACTAGAATATTAACCAGGGTTGAAAGAATTATTAGATATATTTTGAAAATTGTATAAAAATGTATATAGTGCAGAGGAATGAGGAAACTAAGAAAAGACACACACACAGAAAAAAATAATGGAATATTTAAATATGCCAAGGTTTTTAGGAAGATGAGGCTCAATAATTAATAGCTAAGATGGAAGGGGAAGAGATAATATGATGATTTATAATCAATCAACAGGGCAATCTCCAGTAAAGGACTGTATTCTTGTGGACATTTGGATGTTAGGAGGGAAGAAAATGATACAGATCTGGGAAATTATATTTACCAATATTTTAAAAGGTGGACAGTACCCAAATTGTGGAAGAAAGTTGTGGTGGTTGTACTAACCAAGGGAGCAAAGACCCTTTAAAGCCAACCTCATATTGGCCAATTACAGTTTTGATTCATAACTATAATATGTTTGTATCTATACTAACTAAGAGAGTAACTAATGTATTGGCAAAGCTAACAGATATAGATCAATGTGTTTTTTTGGAGAGGAGACAAATATTTGACAAGATTAACACAATGATTTTCAGTTTGGAAGCACAGTGCAAGAAGACCCCACTATTGTTGGTGGGTCATGATGCAGAGAAGGCATGCAATATAATTAGCTGTGATTGCATGAGCAGGCCAATGGCAGCATTTATGTTTCCTAACAGAACAATGATAGTAATTAGGAAGATATATGAAAGGTCAAGGGCAAGAATGAAGGTGGGGGAATTTCCCTCTGACAAGCTGTGTTTGAACAGAGGAATCAGGCAGGAGTGTCCTCTTTCTCCTTTGTTATTTGCTTTATACTTAGAGTCACTGGCAAAGAAAAAAGAGACTCACAAATTCAAGGCAATAACTAGTATAGAAATCAAGAAACATAGATTTATTTACTGATGATATTATTTTGTACTTGATAAATCCAAGAAAGTATATTTCAGTGTGAAACATTTTGAGACAGTTTCAATTATTTTTCAAGATATAAAACAAATTAAAATAAAACAAAGGCAATAGAAGTAAACAATGTTGCCATTCATGAAATGGTTCAGCAATACACATGTTTATGGAAACATGTTAATATGAAGTGTTTTAAGTGTTTGGGTTAAAAAAAGATTCTGTCATGGCAGCTCTTGATTATGCATATGGCTAGTAGGACAGTGAAAATATGTCTAGTCTCATTAATACTATATCCAGGTCAGACATATTTAAAAAAATAGGAGAAACTGTAGACTATAATTAATAAAGAACTGAAGGAATTATCTGGGAGGAAAACAGGGCAAGAGTTAGGAGGGATAAGTTGTTTCTCTCTAAATAAAACAAGGTGTGTTAAGATTGCAAGATTTGAAGGGATACGTTAAAGCAACACTGTTAAGGTTCATATACATAAAACACCGGCAAAAAACTACATATCAAAGTGAGAAGACATGATGCTGAAATGTAAAGAGGTGCAAGTACAACCAAAGAAAATAGGAAGGAGGAAGATGGAATTTATTGGAGAAAATTAGCAAAAGAACCAATGTATTAGGAGAAATAATAAAGCAGGGAAGAATTCATACATTGGCATGGGGCTAAGCAGAAGTTTGGACTCCAGGTTGGAGACTGCCTTCCTTTCCAGGGATTGGTAATATTGTATACACAAAAAGAAGGGGTAGGGAGTGTTAGAAAAACTACCTCTGGTTGAGTATATGGTTGAGTGCAGAACAGAAGCTGAAGTAATATAAGGATAATTAGTAGGCCATATAAGATGCATGATAACTATAAGAATTAATTATAAGAGGTTATAAAAGACTGGAAAATGAGAATGGAAAGGAAATATATGCAAATGAAGAGTGGAAGGATGTTTGTATGTCTTCAGGGGTTTAACGAAATCTAGACGGTTTAAGATTTTTTTCATGGAAGTATTTGCATAGGTATTTATACTTGAAGTAGACTTTAGAGAATATTTCTGAAAGTAGACAGAAATTGCAGTCAGTCAGTGTGATGGGAGATGGATGGGGCACCTGAGAGCATGTTTTGTTAGAATATAATGAGTTGATACATTTTAAAAAATCCTTATAGGGCCTACATGATACTTTGTCAGAAATGGGGGAGCAAATTAATAAGGAAATAATACTTTTGAGTTGGATATACAAAAACGAATTGCCCAAATACAGTAGGTTCCAGCTAAGTTTAATAATGTTGCCTGTCAAAAAAGCAATTACTAGAAAATGAAAATCAAATGCCAAACCAGCCATAAAAGAATGATCAAACGTTGTAAAGCAGATAAAAGAAATGCAGATGGGACTTTTAGAAAAGAGAATAAGCAAACTTGATAGAATAAAATTAAATCTGTGTTGACAATACATGCAGAATAAAGTTCAGGAGAATTAATAAAATTTCAGTTAAGACAGGCCTTGAGCAATCTAGGTAGTGCTAAATTGAATAATAACGGGGGAATAAACCATATATGTGAAATGCAGGAAAAGGAAAAATCTATACAATGGTTTATTTGCTATTTTACAACTGCATGTATACCCATGTCACTGTTTAATATGCAAAGTTAGTAAAGGTGTTAAAAAATGACCTTCTTAAAGGTCCTGACTACTTCTCCTGGACTACTATGCTTGATGCCAATGTTGCTAATACTCTGTGAAGTTCATTCGAGTTAATAATATCCTGTGTAGCATTCAGTACAATTGCTACTCACTGTGGTGGTGCAGGATCTAACTAGATCATCATAAATGGATTACTGAGGCTAGACTGGATCTAATCTATCCAAGAATTCTGCATAGGGTGGAGAAATGGACTCAGTGCACTCCTCCATTATATTTTCATTTTCATTTCAAATGTTAAAAATAATTATGGAAACAAGCAATTGTTTAAGCATACTAGATTATGCTCTTCCTTTAAAAAGTTTTATTTTAAGGTATTGGATAGCATTCCCTTGGATTACAGGAGTGGTCACTTTAAGAATTCTTTAGAGAAAAAGGAAACATGGCAGATCAGGTTACATGCCGATAAATTTCCGGGGTTTAATGAAACTGTCAATATTAAATGTTTTTAAGGGATAAAAAATTTGATGGTGAGGTAGTTGATTTGTTGACTATCTAGATTTTATCTTCAGTAGAATTAATTTCATTTTTACTATTCATTTTATTTTTTGTTTGGGGTTGGATGTATTTCCCTTTAAATTAAATTAATAGAATTAAATTTAATTAAAGTTAAAAGTTTTAACAAAAAATTGGTTACAATTTAATGCATTTATTAAGAGTATGTTTGTATGTGTATCCACTATTTAGTGTGTATGCCCTTTTAAAATGCTTAATTGATTATGATAATGAACTATCACTGCTTATTGGCTGGTTGTACTATAAATATGATACTTCCTAGTGGGTTACTGTTCTGAAGAAGTCCTGTATTGTTTTGTGAATTAAAGTGCTCAATATATTAAAATTTCCTTGGTATTCGCTGTTGTTAGTTGCTTCCTTCTGATTGTGGTTTTCTATGCCTAGCCTACACACTCAGTCATTTATTGTTTGGAAACAAAAAAGTTTACATTAAACACAAGCCACTCATGTAAGAAGCCCCAGTATCATTAAAAATAGACATTAACTGCCTAACTCAATGTCAAAAAAGTAAAAGTATTCATTTCTGTCTTTACACAGCTACTGGCCAAGGTACTAATTGAGCAGATTTAGCAGAAATGTCTAAATAACAAATTCTATTGTCTCTTCCCAGCAGCATTACTGTTCTGAGTGCTTCATTCTGCTATTGCCTATAACTCTATTTCACAAGACTCCTTACTACCCTGTTCAATATCTATTACTGGAGTATCATCCTTCTTGCAATGCAAGCACTGATAGGTTTCATCCAAGAATCTTATGAACAGGAACAAATATGATTGCCTAGTCACTGAAATATCTGTTTTCTGGCTTCTTAGATGCATAGTCACAGAGTAAAATGTTCATCGGATAACCCTTTAGTCAAAGACTTTAGTACAATTGTTTTCACCAGTTAAGACCCTATTCATTGATAGTTATCCTTAATTAAACACTAGGAAAATAAGTCCAGCAAGTCCTCAGTCCTGTTCTTAGGAATGCAGTTATGTCAAGCAGCCATCATAAATTTAGTTGTAGATATAGTTTCTTGCAGACAATATATTTAGAAGTATGGTCACTGAGCTAGTCACTGGCTTAGTGACCAAATATTTATCAGGCATATTTGACTCTGACAACTCTGTCAGTTGGTAGGTAACCTTTGTTACCATGGCTTTGCATCATGTCCTACCTTCTAGTTTCATATCCTTATTCAGGACTGAAAAATATAGGTGAAGAATTAAGGTTTAGTTTTCTCTTCTGGACAGATAGTGCTTGTTCTTCCTCAAAATCTCAAGGATCACTCCAGTTTTTATTCTGTGCTAGTAAGATGTAATGTACTATCCACTGGGCAAGGTTTTCTAATATCTAGACAAATATCTTATTTCATTTTCCTATTATTGATTGTAATAGAGTATGTCTTACTCTTGTATGTGGAAATCTATACATCCCTCGGATGTATTCTCCCTTACAGATTGCTTTTGGATTATGCCACAATAGATAATTTGCAGATGATCTTATTGCAGTACATGAATAAATCTATGCATAAATACCTTTTGGGGGAAGTTGTGCAGAACCTTGTGAAGAATGCTTCCTTATATCAATCCATAACTCTAATGATTACTAGAGTATGATATATAAAAATAATGTATTAAACAAGAGAATAAGAATAAATTGTAGCAATTGGTTCAGCAATAGCTCATGTGAGACAGGGTCAAAGGCTTTAGACAGGGCAAGGAACAGTAAGGCAACTGTTTTATCATAGTCTTGATGATGAGGCTATTAGCCTGCATACTATTGCAAGTTTAGTCAATAACTAGGGGACAGAATCAAACCCTGTACCTTGCTGCTGTAAGGTAAAGACCTTACCATTATGCCAACTCTTCCCCCATGAATGGTACTTAGAAATGTTAGAAGGGCTATGGATTAAATTAAAAAAAATGAAAAGTTAACTAACTTTCTCTTTTTCTGTTGGTGAACCAGTATTTGCAGGTATGGGCCATTAGGGAGAAAATTATTAAATTTGATTATACTTGGCAGATTTTAGTGACATATTAACAGTACAGAACTGTCAATATTTGTTTTACTTAAAATAAATTAATACCCCTTAAAGAATGCAGTAATTGTATGTTCTAAAGAAATTACATAAAATGTGATGAATTACTAACCATGAGAAAACGAGAAATTACAAAGAAAAATGCTGGGTTATGTAATAAATGCAAGTTTTAAATGTTTGTCTTTCTGTATAAAGACCATGCATGCCAAAAAAGACATTTGATTGGCACTTTCGAAACACTGTGGGATATAAAGAAATTATAGCTGAGGAAAAACATTATTTTAAACCCAGAAGGTATATAGTGTAGGAGTGAATTCTACTTTTAGAGTAAGGTGCTAGAATGGCTAGCTGACAATAAGTAATGATGAGATTGTCCATCGCTCTTGAATTTATATGGACTATTGTTTTTAAAAGGTGTAAGCTGTGCTTAAACAAAATGTTTAACTTATAGCAGATATAATACAGTAAGTTGCTCAAATTGTGTCTAAATGTGCTGGATAAAAGTTGGATATAGATATCTTTATTGGGGAGCACTTTAGTTAGATAATTCATTTTGTTTACCAGGATGCATCACTGATTACTAATGACCAGTTGCAGGCTCAGCCCAATCATAAAGGAGTAGCAAAAATGCAAATATTAACAAATACAGAACAACATGTTAGAATGGTAATTTACAGGCAGAATAATGCCACTGTGAATAGCTGGCATTTCAATACATTAATGCAGAGAATGGAACATTATATTATAACATTGCAGAAAAGTGCTGTTCGTATAAGTACATGTTTAAGCTATTAAAGGAATAAAGGATGAATTACAATAAGAAGCTATATTCATATTTACATGAGAGTTTAAGTATCTTACAGATGAGACAAAACCATACAAATTTAATAAAAGAGTGGTACTCTGTACCAACGAGTTTTACTTAGTTCTGAATGACACATTGTGCATATCATGTTTGAGAGTGACAGTAGGGAGGTGTAAGATGTAAGATAAATAAGATTTATACCAGTTATAAGGAATTTGCTTTAATTGACCTTGCAGGAGTCCATGTTGACTGTTTAGACAATTTGGAATAATAATAATAACATTGAACATAGGACCCCTTTGTCCCTTTTGCTTGGCCTGATAGGTGAAGGAGATGATGCCTTGGTGAAAACAGAGGAAAACACAGGAATTGTACTCAGACAGATTGCTAATAAGAGTGCATGCAGTGTGTGGATACTGTGAGATGCATTAGACTTATACCAGGCTGACTGTGCTTTGTTTGCTATTCAAGATTTTCATGTGGGAGGTTTAAAGAAATATTGCATATAAAAGAAATGTCCCCTTATGCCATGTTGATTATGCTATTGGGAAGATGAGGTGATGTCTTGATTGCAACAAGGGCATGGAGCAATCTGGTGAAGCGGAAATATAAAAGGTGATAGAAATGAGTAGACTGTTAAGAACTGTACGACTTAGATGTTCTGCCCTGATAAGATGATGCTCTTGAGGGTGAGTTAAGGTTTTAGTGTAACATAGATAAATGCATGAGATCTGGACATTGGTTTAAGAAGTATGAAGTAAACAAGATATAGGTAGATGGAGAGGATGTATAAAAGGTAGAAACGTCGGCACTAAGGTGCCATGGGGTAATGTAATGGGCATGGCTATTGGTTTGCTGATTTAAAGTTTTGAGACACACTATGGAGCACTGTTTTCATGAGAAAAGTAAATGGTGCAGCAAAATAAAAGAAGATGAAGATTACTGGAGAAGATTATAGATGAGAGTGTAGAGGGTATTATGCTGGAAGGAATGTATGCCTAGAAGGAAGCTTTCTGGATATTTTCAGAATTAGGATGGTAGTTTAACAGGATTTGTAAAATATTTAACTTTCACCAAACTGAATTGTGTATTACAGTAATGTAGAGTTATATAATGGTTTGCTCTCTTGAGCACCAAAAGTGTTCAGATAAATGCCCAGTAAGTGCAGACTTATATAATTAAGAAGGCCGAAGAAAAGCAATTTAATACCAAGATGGAAGTTGTTAGATCACAAAATTATAATGATGTTTGTTTTAGATTAAATGGAATTCGGACTCACTATGATATGTAATTATTGTGCATATGTTAATTCTTGAATAGCAGCAATAAAGAAGAATTTAAAACAGAAACATATTTTGAAAAGTGACTGGTCAGGAAGGGGATGTGGTCTGGAACAGAGTACCTTGCCGCCTCACATGCACTGCTTTACATGCCAGGGAATATTTGTTGTCGAGTGACCATCTGCCTATGCCACAGAGTCAGGCAGTGTGAGTGTGTGTGTGTGTGTGTGTGTGTGTGTGTGTGTGTGTGTGTGTGTGTGTGTGTGTGTGTGTGTGTGTGTGTGTGTGTCTGTGTTTCTGTAGTCACAACATAATAAACATAGTAATACACATGCATAGACAAGATACATCCAACAGACACAGAGTCTGTCTTTATACACAACACAGAAGCAATGTATGATTAACAGACTTGCTCAATGTCACATTAGTGCACAAATAAGAGCTGAGGGAATCAAATCTTCTACCATAGGATTCACAGCTCACAGCCGTTTTCTTATGTACCAAATGCATTATGAAAACTACAGCTAATTATTAACTTGCAAATTTCTTCAGTATCTAAAGTATCAGTGCCATTTTACTGCTGCTTTTAGCACTGATACTTTTGAAAAGAATGTGATGTTTATTAGCAAAACTAATAAGCAAGCTAGTTCCAAATGTGTTCTGCAGAATAATACAGCAAAACATAATACTTAAACTGAAAATAATTCTTTCTGCATCTGAAATCTCTGTCAGAATCTTCCAGTTGCTTTGGAAAATGTCAATATTATAATATTCAGTATATGTAACTTCACAGGTTGGGTCTATATTAGAACACCGAACGTTCAAAATTTCAAGTGTTCTAATATCAACTCATTTTCAATGAACGCTGTAAATATCGAAGAAACAGAAAACCAAATTTTTACCTAGGGAAAGAATTTGGTTGTCCATTTCTGTTGCTTCGGTATTTTCAGCAATGTGGTGGAAAGTTACGGGTCAGGTTCAGGTAAGTGTGCGATTGTGTGGACATGAGGGTTAGGGCGGGTTAGGTGAGTTAGGGTTAGGGCGCGGGTCAGGTAAGTGTGCAATTGTGTGGACGTGAGGGTTAGGGTGGGATAGGTGAGTTAGGGTTAGGGCATGGGTCAGGTAACTGTGCGATTGTGTGGATGTGAGGGTTAGGACGGGGTAGGTAAGTTAGGGTTAGGGCGCGGGTCAGGTAAGTGTGCGATTGTGTAGACATGAGGGTTAGGGCGGGGTAGGTGAGTTAGGGTTAGGGCACAGGTGAGGTGACCATGCGATATTGACAGTCCTTAGGGTTAGGGTTTGGGTTAAGGTAACTGGATAGTTAGTGGTGTATGTATAGTTTAGTGTAGGGTTAGGTAACTTAGGTGTAAGAGTTTAGGTGTATGTGTATGGATTGCTGTTTGTTTGGTGTGCTTGTGTTGTGTGTATGTGTTTTGGAACAGGGAATTTTTTCCCTAGGAAAAAAAAATAGCTGCTCTGAATGTTCAATGTTTAAAATTTTCGGTTCATAGGGTTCGATATTAGAACATTCAACATTTTGAATGTTCGATGTTCTAATATAGACCCCACAGGTTCCATGCAAAGTATGCTAGGCCTGCTACTCAGATTTTGCCTTTTGATAGCAATGCTTCCATAAAAGAAATTTCTGCTGTACAACTGATTAGTTCTGTGTTACTGTAAAAATTCCAAGCTAACCACTGAGAGGAAGTATTGCATCTCTGATATGTAAAGTAGCTTCTGAAAGCAACTTTGTGCATTCACATGAGCAGAACTGAGTTCAAGAACTATCTTGTGCTCCAAACCAACAAGGATCTTAATGATAAAACTGGGAAGCAAAACAATTCTGCCAAACAGTGGATTTTTTGAACAGTGGACGTTATGAGGGGCAGTTTGTGTCTTAATTTCTGAAACATTTATTTGAGGATGTCTCTGAATGTACTGATATCAAACCATATAGAATAGTAAGGTTTAGCAAGCATCCTCATTTGTCAGACCTGATTTCAGGTCGTATTTAACTCTTCTGCCCATGGACACTTTAAAAAAATGTGGGAGGGAGAGAGACTTCACTTGAGAGGGCTTGGTGCTACAAGACCCTAAATATGACTCTCAGATACCCACTTCACCTTTGGCGGTTCTTGTTTTACTGAAGCAGTCTGTATGATGGAACAGACAACTTAAGCTACAGAATGTTCCTTATTAAGTGGCATGAGTGAATGAGAGTGAGTGAGTTATACACCAAAACCACATATCAGACAGGCTAAATCTTTTCATTTCAAAACATTTCTGAATAATTCACAGAGAAAAGATCAGGAAGCAGCAGGCTTGGGAAGAAAAAAGAAGAAATTGCTGCCAACTATTGCTTAGCCAAAGCAAATAAACTGTCACCATTTTTCTTCACTAAGAAGAAACATGAGAAATCTCTCTTTGAACTGAAACCAGAAACACTCTCACCAGTACTTGAAATATTTCCATAATCATTTTTAATGGGCAATCAGCCAGAAAATCTGTCTTTTTGTTGACCTTCCCTTCCATCCATCCATATTATGAAACCACCTTTCCGTTGCTTCAGAAATGCAACCTTTACTTTTAGAAATGTTATATATTCAATTGTTATACACTGTTGAGGAATGGTAGTAAAAATAATGCAATATGTCTGAAAACAAATCAAGCTTCTTAGACATTTTACTGACTGTTTCTAAGAAAATGTGCTCTGCTTACAGTTTTTAAAGTTCTATGCATTTTTTTTTCATATCCTTGCTTTGTGCAGTATAAATTCAAAGGTTAATTGGGAAAGATGGACATTATATCATGCAACACCCCTGGCTGATCTCCTGTAATCATAAGTACACTCTCCATTAATTATGCAGCCTGTCTCTAGGATAATCTTATTTATATTATGATTTTTATCTTTTTATTCTTAAATGTGTATAAATCTAGTATTATTTTCCCTTTACAAATGTAAATTAATACTCATAGGTATTATGTTAATAATATCACTATGTTAAGTTCCATATCTGATGTTGTATGTACTGTTAGACTTGCTGTATCTACTGTAACTTATGTTATATATATTGTTTGTAATGCTGTATTTACTGTTACTAATGTTGTATGCACTGTCACTTTTTGTGGAGCTTTTCTCCCTGGACCTCTGCTGAAAATGGGCTCTCCCCAGTCGGACTTTCCCAGTAAACAAATGCAAAATCAATAAATAAATATCTCAGCTGATGTTTTAACTCGCACTACATGGACTTGGATGTGAAGAATCAAAAAGGAAACTGCATCATTTAAATAAATCAATAAATAAATAAAACAAAGAAGCAAAAGTATTGCAATCAATGTGTATAGGCCCTTAGCAGAAAGACATAGGAAAAACACAAATATATGTACAAAGACATTTGCAAA
>NC_056731.1:895536972-895568188 GCF_019279795.1 Protopterus annectens
GATAGTACCTTGGAAAGGAAAAAAACAGTGCTCTCTCACTTTTAAAGTCTGTGTAATAGGGACAAAAATGCAGTGTCTGTAAAGCGTTTATGTGCTGGATTGTTTTATATTAAATTTTGGACATCAAAAGTGAGATAGCACTGTTTTTTCCCTTTCTGAGGTACTATCTTGGATTTTTTTGGTTTTAGTGACTATTTGGTGCCTTTATTCAGCATTTCACAGTGACATTAAACTAAATAATGATGGAGTTTATTTGAGATGGTGGTAGGATTTATTTTTTACTGTAGGTCTGCAGTAGATGTCAGACATCACAGTCTGTATACCTCTTCTATGAAAAAAATCACTTGAAACATCTACATTCAGGTTAGTAAAAGTTTCACCCTGAACATTTGAAAATGCTACTTGTCTAACACTTTTAAACACACAAGTTTACTCTCTCTCAAAATCTTCAACAGAGTGATCTTACATTTCAGAATTTTGTGGTCACTGACTGATTTCCTACATTCTTACCTTTTCTCAAAATTCGTAAAGCTAAGCATGACATGCTGGCCACACTCTTCTGTTACTTAGTTATGTGAGAGTCAATTACCTTAGCGAATTGTACTTCATGGGCATGATATTCACATAGAAAGTCATTTCTCGTAATAATGTCTCTGATGATGATGTAGTGTTTCCTAGATCATATGACTATTATACTCTTACCTGATTGGTTGAATATTCTCTAAAAATTAATGGTTTTTGCTGAACTTTTTTTTTTTATCAAACCATGGAAGATAAGACTGGGACCATGACATGTCTGAACATTGCCATCTTGCTCATGAAATTGGGTGAGGACCACTTCTCTTATGAACTCCTCAAATCAGAGTGACAGAATTGCACAATTATTACTTCCATGATTGTGCTGGTACATTCTCATGCTCCGGGAAAACATTTCAGTTTTTCGAGGATTAATTTGTGCAGGCCTCTTCCTCATTCCACTATGGTATCTGCAAATTTTATTCTCACCAGTCTGTATTCTGTGAGTATTGTGGTCTGAATCCATAACAAAAAAGGATGGCCATATTCAAGTTTAGGCATTATAATATTTTTAGCAATGGCTCTAAGAGCAACAGGTGAAAGGTAGTGACTGATCTTATAGCACATTTTTAATTGAACAAGGACTTTATTACCTACAAAATCTATGAGTGAGGTATAGAAAAGGATAGGGTTGAGTATTAGACCTAGCTAACTCTATTCAGTGATAATAGGCATTCTGTTCCCATTAAGATCTGTTAAGAGAATTGGAGGAATAGTGGGTAATTTCTTGGCTAAGGCAAAGACCATGACCTTGGTTTTCTATGAGGTAATTAGTAGTCTGTTAGTAGTGGACCAAGTACATAACTAAGTGTAAGTGTCCTGTAATCTAGTTTACAGGTTAGAGTGACTCGTACTGGGATTCAGGAGCAGCATGAATTCTGCCTACATTATTAATGTAAGATTTGATAATTCTTGGGGGAAATCATTGACAAATAGAGAGAAGAGAAGAGAACCTAGCACAGAACTTTGTGGTATGCCTGTATTAAGCTTACCAGCAGCACAGGCTGAAAACATTGCTATAGACATGGAAGGTTCTGTCTTTTACATAGCTCCAAAACCACCAAATAACATTATCTTCAAAGTTGTGTCTTTTGAGTTCATTGAATATGGTTGACAATTTCAAAAGCCCTTGTCATGCCTACAAACAGTCCCTCATTCAGATTACAATAAATGGTATCAGTGGCCATTACTATGGCTGTTAAGGTACTGAAGGATTTGTGAAATCCATGGTGTGCATCACATAACAGGCCATAGCTGTTACTGTGCTTAAGTAGCTGCAGGTATGAACGTTTTCAAATAGTTTATTAATAGGCTGCACGGTAGAAATGGGTCTGCAATCCTTCAGCCCATTAGGAGAAGTAAGTTTAGGCAAAGGGATTATAATTGCATGCTCATATACTTTTGCAGCAGTGCCTGAGGTGAAGCAAAGGTTAAAGATATCAGAAAGGGGTTTAGTGAAATTTCCAGCTGCAAGTCTTAGGAAGGTGGCATGAAAATTGCTAGATTTAGATCCTGAATTGTTGAATGTGAAAAGCATGGTCTGTTTTACTGAAATTTCAGAAACGTGAAAGGTTACTACATATGAGGGTAAATGGCACAGGTGAGGAGATGAAGGTTTTTGTTTGCTGTTGGTCAGGAGTAAATTGTTGGAAAAGATTTACTTACTCAGCATTATGGGATTCATGGAGAAAAGTCGGTAAAATGTATGGTCGAGCAATGTGAGCTCGACCATATGAAAGTAAGCCTATATATGTATATATATATATATATATATATATATATATATATATATATATATATATATATATCATAGGTTTACTATCAAATGAGCAATCAGACTTCATTCGAGTTATGTAAGTCTGAATGCCCAATTCGACATTAGGAAACAATGAAAAGAAAAATGTTGAAATGCACAACAGCGAATGCATTATAGCATTCGCTGTTGTAAATTTTAACATTTTAATGCAGATCACACTATAGTGGGGATTGGGAAATGTACTCTTTCCCTCAATGTAGTGCAAACTCGTAGTTTGTATATATAAGTAGCAAGGGGTGAGGGGGCACAGCCCCCCACATGGGGGTGCAGGGGGGCTTTCCCCCCTGCGAAAGCATTCTTTGCTGTATGGTGCAGAGTAGTGCAACTTCCGGAAGTGTGGAGACTGTTTAAAATATGTCAAATTTGATTTTCTTCACTTCCGCATTCAACAGTTGTGTCAGTCATTTTTGTTTTTTTTGCTCATTTGGTTTATTCTAATGATAACCCACACAAGGTGTTATCCGACAAATGATAGGAAATCTATTTTTATATATATATATATATATATATATATATATATATATATATATATTTTTTTTTTAATATATATATATATATATATATATATATATATATATATATATATATATATATATATATATATGTTTAGATAGATATAGATATATAGACAGATATATAGATAGATATATGTATGTATGTTATCTATCCAAAAGTAGTATCACATCCTTGATGCATGGAAAAAATTGTATTTCACATTAAAAACATTCCCTTGTGCAACTGGAAAAATGAGATAAACTGGTTTTGCTTGTACAAGCTTCATCAGTATCTATAATTGTTTGTGTATGTATACAGTATGTGTGTGTGTGTGTGTGTGTGTGTGTGTGTGTGTGTGTGTGTGTGTGTGTGTGTGTGTGTGTGTGTGTGTGTGTGTGTGTGTGTGTGTGTGTGTGTGTGTGTGAGTGTATGTGTGTATGTGTGTTTGTGTGTGTGTGTGTGTGTGTGTGTATGTGTAGGTTTAGTGTGTTTCATCATTTGTTCTTTAGATCAAATATTTTGTTTGTCAAACAGCTGGAATTTGTTTTGTGGAATCACTACAAAGTGGGGATTGGAATTTTGCCCTTTCCTATGGTTTTGCATTCTTGGAGCTGGTATCTGTAATTAGCAGATGGTGTGTGCATAAATCAGTTTTTTTTTTTTTTTGACTGACTGGTTTCGACTATTTGTTGTTGATACAGTGCATGCTGATTCAGTGAGTTGGTGATGTAGTGAAATTTCAAGAAATACAGGCAGGTATCCTCCCCTTCAAAAAACCTTGGGAGTTTGTTGTTTGAATAGAAATCTCCAAAGCTTCTAGATGATTTGTGGATGGAATAATCATCCTACCTACAGTCAATCAATTTACATAATTTTGTTAAAAGAAAATATTTTGCAGGCATCCAACAAATCTTCCCAGCATATTTCCAATCATTGCAGGAGAACTTTCTATTATATTTGCAGATATATTTGCAGCATTACACAAGTTCAAAGATCAACAAGTGTCTTTCTTACCATCATGGATATTTCCTGTATATTTAATAAGGCAGAACAGAGCCATTAGTTTTGCAGACATTAAGTAACCTAGTATATATTTAAATATACCCAGACTGATTCCATCTATCCTCACTTGCCCTACTATGTGACTCTGACCAAATCATTTAACCAGACAATGTACTTGGGTAGCCCTGAAAAGGAATAATTGTATCCAATGAGTTTACCTGGTTGTAGATCATTATGTGTAATGTTCCTATTGAGCCACTGTAGCTAGATTGCCTGTGCCAAAGACTGTAGTTCTCAGAGCGACCTTACATTTGTTTCTGTTTCATAGGACAGTGTATTTTCCTCAAATAATACTGATGTTATCCCTGAAGTTCCTATTGAGAAGAATTCCAAGAGACTGTCCCTGTTGCTAAACCCAGTCACAGCTTTTATATAACCAGATCGGGTAGAATTTCCAAACCCAATCCAAAATACACAGAGACTTGGACTTGAGTTTGATTTGTTATTAATATTGAAATGTTATCTAGCATATACATTGTCTTGTTCTCCTATTGCATGTCGAACAAATCAAAGAGGGAGGATGTAGATCATTATGTGTAATGTTCCTTTTGAGCCACTGTAGCTAGATAGCAATTGCATATAAGTACTGAGCACATGTGAGAACAGTGCCATGTTGTACAGTCAGCAAAAGTGAGTGCAGGCATGAATGGAGATGCACATGCGAGTGTGTTTGAAGTAATGTGTGAATCAGTTAGCCAAAATATATGTTCCAGTTACAGTTCTTGACATGTTTATGTACAATAAATATCTTGAACCCATGCACCACTTTATCATCTCTTGAGTGCATGAGACAAGCGACACTGGTCAACAATCAGGTAAATTTAAAAAAATCTGTATCTAAAAAGCTGCAGTGTTAAAACTGGCCCCAGCTTGAGCTGTAGCTCCAACAGCATAATTTAACTGCATCAGGGATTACAAAATCTTGGTTTAAAAGATATTTCCTTGAATCATCTTTAATTCTTTCAAAACAGCAATAATATTTACTGAAAGTCTTCACTGAAACAGATGAGGCAGTAGTGTCATGGCACTTGTAAAAATAGCTACATTAACTCCATAAACTTAAAAGCAAAAATGTGATAACACCAATAATGACTCCAAATGGACACAAAATTCAGATATTCATATCCATCTCTTAAAGTATTTCTGGACACCTTCCTCTGACTCTTTTACTATCTTATAATATTTTCTTGACACTATTCTATGACTATCTAAACACCACAAACTTATAATTGTAGGTAACTGTAACCTTGATTTCCATGACCCCCTAAAACCCCCAACTTAACAAATTCATATTTATGTATAGTCTCACCCAAAAAGTTCAGGATAAGACAAGGACGGATGTTTTATCAAACAAACACTCAGTAACAGATATAATACTAATGTAAATAATTCACCTTGCTCCAAATATTGATTAATAGTGTCAGCAAACTGAATCCTATACTCCTTTACAGGCTTATCAACCACTAAAAACTTTACTAAACTATATCATCATGAGAAATATTTCTGAGAACTGTAAATATATTTTACTGACTCATCTCAACTATATAGACTGGATACCTCCATTTGCTGTCACCTGCCTTGGCTCTGATTTATCTATATTACTTAATACCCAATTATATGTATTGGAAATTTTCATTAAGTTGAAGCACTAATGATTTTAAAGTTGCTTTAGTGTTAATTGTTATTTAAATTTTGTTCCCTTGTTTATTAATGCTTTCCTGTCTAACCTTTTAATATTTCTTGAACCTTTAAATGTGTTTGTTTTGACTTTCAGGGCATCCATTCTTGACACACTTTGAAAATTATGTATATAGCTGTATATTAGCCCATAACTTTAACCACATGAGCTAAACCACATATGTAAATATAATCACCCATATACATTATGGCAAAGTTGAAGATTGGCCTTTAAGAAGAAGAAGCACCCATGTACATTATGGCAAAATAGAGCACTGGCCTTTTAAGAAGCTACTACTAGGCCTTTTAGATAAAACAAAAAAATGGTCAGCAGCTTTGAATAAGCAGATTCACCAGAGAAAGGGGGAGAACAAGAGAAAGAGGATGAGTGAGAGACTTGCGTACTGCTTAGGAAAGAGACAGTCATGAGGAAATTTTTTTTATGCTGCCTCTGAGGAGCAGTTCAAAATGGAGTTAATGGGGACTTGGTTACCGAAATATGGATTTGTATTTTTCATTCACACTGAACTGAACAGTGTAAACTTTGAGAGCATTGAAAGTCAAACATCAAACTTTCCTTTCTAAGGCTTTGACATAAAAAATTTGAAAATTGAAGTCTATTAACCTTAGTTTTATGCACCAGTAAACATTGACTGCCACTATTACCCACACACAGCATGCTTACAGTAACAAAAAGAAAAAAACATCAGTCCAATTGATGCCTTAATGGGGGACAGGCTCACACATCAGATCCTAAAAGCACACTGAAGTGTTTTTTTTTTTTATTACATCTCTAGTGAGACATATCTTGCTATGTTTCAAGTAGAATATGTAGAAAACAATTTACTAATTATTCTTAAGGAAAAGTTTACTGCAGGGAAATAAGATCCACAGACCTTAATTTTATGTGGTTTAAACATGCAAAATTTCACTGCAGGGAAGATTCAAGTTTCAGCAACTTCATGGCAGTGGTTTTAACAGTTAGTACCACACGTCATCAAAATGTGGGTCTATATCATAACATCGAAGTTCTCTAACATCGAATGTTATTATATCGAACCCTAAACAATGAAGTGCGAAAACATTGAACAGTCAGAATACTGAATTTTTTCCCAGGGAAAAAAAATCGCTATTCCGAGAAACATACACTCAGCACAAACACACACAAAAAACAGCCATCCACACACATACACTTAAAATCCTACACCTAAACTAAACTTTACATACAGTACTAGCTATCCACTTACCTTAACCCAACCCTAACCCTAAGGTCCATCGCTATCGCACACTCACCTCACCCGTGCCCTAACCCTAACTCACCTAACCCACCCCCTAACCCTAACCTACACACAATCGCACACTTACCTGACCCAAGCCCTAACCCTAACTCACCTAACCCGCCCCCTAACCCTAACCTACACACAATTGCACACTTACCTGAACCCGTTCTGTAACGCTCCAACATATCGAATTCTGAAAACTCGAAGCCACAGCAACGGCCCACCGAATTCTTTCCCTGGGAAAGAATTCGATGTCCTGCACCTTTACTGTTTTCAGCATTCGACATTACGGATTCGATATTATAACATTCGATGTTAGAGAACTTCAATGTTATAATATAGACCCTCAAAATGTAAGGTTGATGTGGATAAAGATAAGTTTGCTTGTGGTATGCAAGACACTGCTAGCTAATTTAAAACTGGATGTTCTGAAATAGTTTGTGATAAAGAACAGTGCACAAAAATAGTCTGAATCTAAGAAGTAAAGTCAAAGTATCAAATCAGAGAAAAGACAGCTTGGCTGGCGAGACAGCTGCAGAAAATACAAAGGTGTTAAAACACTAAGATGAAGGAGAAAGACCGGGGAAAATGTCAAGAGAAAGACTCTGATGATGAGAAAAGAAAGGTCTGCATGGGCATACCAGGTCAGGGCTAGATAAAACTTTAAATTCTGGAGAAACTTGGTGCAATTGAGGTAATTTCTAAGGTCTGAAGGTATGGAGTGCCATAACTTGCTGAACCTGAGAGTCACTAATGATTATTTGAGTTGTATGTTTTTCTTAAATTTTGGTTCTGAGATCTAAGGGAGCTGTTGGGTAGGTATTTGGCGACTGTATTAGAGATTAATGGGAATTTTGCCAGTTTGTAGAAGAGATTGAGCATAGTATTTAACAGTTCTATGGTAGGTTTGTTTAAGTTTTTGCAGGTGGATTTTTAGAACATTTTTAAGGATGGATGGGGTATAAAGAAAAGTTGGTAACAATAATGTTTGTGCAGGCACTAGTAATTTGTTTTTTGGGTTAACTATGCTTTACAATTTAAGAGCAGACCAAGTTTTTGAGTCTTTTAAAGGAAACATACTCTACTTGCTTGTAAAAATGTAGTTTATGATCAATAATAACTGAAGACTAGTTTGGTGTTCATAACCTGTTATACCTCAATGTTTGATTAAGAGTAAATGCTAATGTTGCCTCTGCAAAAAAGTATGAGTTTTATTAGTACTGCGAAGGAGCTGAGTGCCTCAGAGCCTTTGATCTGCTTATTGGAAAGTGAGTTGTGCAGTTTGTCATATTTGACTGAAGAAGCTGGCCAAGCATTGAGAGCTGAGTCATCCATGTACTGATTAAGGCTGGTATTAGGAATTAAGTTATACATATCATTAATAAAATTGTTAAATAACAAAGTACCAAATATGGATCCTTGTGGTGTACCCATGCTGACTTATAGAGGCCATTTATGTTACCACATGATAGCTTCAAATAAGCAAATGTAATCAGAATGAGATGCAAATGAGAAATGATGTAAAACAGTATATGCTAATCAAGCATTTTCTCATCTATTTGCTATTCATAGTGAAACTTTCCCACTTTTCCATGTCATCTACAGATAAACTATATAAAGTGGAGTCTTGCCTATCTTGCCTACTTTGTAAATGATGTCACTTGCTGCTAACTTTGCAATTTTCTGTTGTGGGCCTTTTGTCTTGGCACAGCCCAAACTGCTTGTACCTAGCAGTGCTTGCCAGCCATGAAGGTGGAGGTATTGCCAAAGGATAGCTCATTATAATTTTAATAATCAGGAGATACTTGAAAGGTTTAGAGTGGGCAGGGATACTATAATGTTCTTAGTGAGTTTGTATAACCCCCATACAAGTACTGGAGGAATGTCTGGACTTCCTATTACTGTGGATACTAAGGTATGTATAGCACTCAGTGTACTTGCCACATGGATCTCACATATTTCTGCCTCGGGGATACTGCAGCAGTTATTGTATGTACTCTTGGCACATGTGGATCAGTACATTTATCTCCCAGTGTCACCTCAGGACCAATCCAGGACTATGCATGCCTTTTATGAGGTAACATGTTTCCCTGAGTTACTCTGAACAAAGCATTGTACCCATGTTGCAAGTAGGGCCACTTCTGGTTTACAGGGTGAGCAGTACTGCAATAGGAAGGGCTACCATTCTATCAGTTGCCAGGTAGGGTGTGAGGCATGTGGATGCATCACTAACATCTCTGCCCAGTATCCTGGCAGTGCACATGATTCCTATACCTAGCACACTAGCTCACTCTACCACCTGTTCCTGCATGGTGGAATGCCCATTGGTCATCTTCTTGGTAAGTGAAAATATGTATTTTCCATTTTTTCTGTTGTATTTAATAGTTATTCAGGGTAAAAAGCATTGCTGAATACCAAACTACTTTTACTTTTTTTTGTCCCTCCCTTCTTTCTCTCTGTTCAGGTGATGCAGAATATCTATTGGAGCCATGGTTCATGACACCAGTGAGAAATTCAAGTGGCGCTGCAGAAGTCATCAACAACACATCCCTGTCCAAGACCTGTACTGTCACCAAGAGGGTCTTTGACCTTCTGAAGTGTCATTTTAGGCACCTGCATGAGTCCGGGATTGCCTGCTGGATGTTTGCTGCATGTTTGATTCTGCACAGCATGATCATGCGTCAGTCTGGTGATGAACTATGCTCTCACTGCAGCTCCCAGTTCCAGTCCTACTATGATTAATGGTGACTAGCTGGCAGCAGTAGTGGGGAACCTCATACAACAGGCTCATGCATAGCATATGGCTGCTCACATAATGAGGCAGCATCTAGTCCACAACTAGGGATTGTGGCATTCAAGATAGTGTCTCCTTTCTTGTAACACTATAATGAGTATAACCAATGCATGCAGTGATATATGTGGATTATGCTGAATAGTGTATGGTCTGCTGTCACTGTTCATCAGACATTCCTTCTCATCTTTAAATATTTTTTTTCAGAAGAGTTACTCATATTATTGTTTGTAAAAGTCATGCCTGAATGCTCACTGACTCAAATTCAGTGGTGGCGTAAGGCATCATATCAGTAATAATCATATTTTTACTGTTTTGCATAATAAATTCTAGTGAGATTGTTTACCCAAGTATCCACATAATGAATGCCCTCAAGTGGTTCATAGGTTCATAGGTTCATACTAGGCTATCTGCCCTAGGGCATTTATAAGCCTAGCCAGAGTGTGTTTGGCTTTCGCCACCCATTTTAAATTAATTTTGCTATACCCTTTTTCGAGGTTAGTATACTGTGCCTCTGTCTAACAGTGACACAGAAGTGATACCCGGGGTAAACCTATGATCTCCCATCCACTCATCAAGATTCCTCTTGAAGAGAGTCAATGAGGGACTTTGCCTAACCTGGACTGGGATTTTATTCCAGAGTGATTGGAGCCTCTGGGTTATGAATCTGTCCCTCCAGCATGTCCTATTTATTTCAGTGCTGAGGTTCAAGTCTCTCGAGCACATAGCTCGATGGGATTTGGATTTTCTGAGGTGCAGCATGTCCATTAATTCTGGGTTGGACATGGCTTTATACGTCAAGCACAGATCGCCTCTGAGCAGGCGGAATGCCACTGAGTAGAGCTGGAGTTTCTTTAACCGGGCAGCATATGGCATCTGTTTGAGCCCTTTGATCCTCTTGGTGAGGTACTTTTGGGGTCTTTCCAGTTGCTGCAGGTGTCTGGTAAGGTACATTCCCGAAAGGGGCATTATGGGCCTGATGAGGGATGAGTAAAGAGGCACAATGACCTCCCTTGATCTAGATGTGAATCCCTTCATGATTAGGTAGCATCTAGTCCACAACTAGGGCTCATTAGTAAAAACTGCTAATTCATTTTTTAACATGAATTCATACCTTGCATTTGAATGAAAATGTATCATATTATTTTTTATGTTATGCAATGTTTTCAGAATTTAAAGTATGTTGTTTATTGATGTTCTGTACATCGGATTATTTTATTTTGTCATACACTATAATTTGTGGCCTAAGAGACAAAACTGCCATTATGTGTCCAGTGGTGAAGGTGAAGTGACAGCAGTGTTCATTTACATGGTAGGATACTCATTTTAGTCTGTAATTTTCTCATTAGTGTTTCCATGAAAACTAGTACTACTTTTAAGTTTTAGCTAACTGATAGCTGTAAGAATTATAATGCATACAGCATTAATGGTATTAATCACTGCAATCTAATGTTATGATATAGGTTCATAGGTGTTTACTAGGCTAATGACCACAGGGCATTTTTAAGCCTAGCCATGCATCCCAAATCTTTGACAAGTTCTGATACCCTTGATAAGTGTAAGCAGGGCTTTTGGAGATGAAACATTTGCAAACAGGGGCTTGGGAGATGAACAATTTACAGGGTGCCTGTATCCACTGGTGACATAGGTGCCAAACCAGGGATGAATTTCCTGTTCCCCATCCAATTGTCCAAGTTGCACTTGAACTGGGTTAGGGAGGAACTCTACTTCACATGGATGGGGAGCCTGTTCCATAGATGGGTAGTCTCTAGGATGCATACCTGTCTGTCCAGCAGGTCCTTTTATATATCACACTCAAGGTTTAAGTCTTTAAAATTGTTAATTCTGGTGCTGTTTGTTTTGTGCAGGAGGTCCATCAGATTGGGGTCTGACAATGTCCTGTATAACTAAAACCACAAGCACCAACCAGTAATAAAAGAAAAGGAAGAAGTCTTCAGAGTTGAGTGCCGGAAAAAGGCTTTATTTACAATAACACAAGTTTAGCACTTTCATTCACAGGTAATAGGACTTTCTCAGAACAATTTAAGGTGCAACAGACTGTATTTTTATACCTGAGGGTGGCAGCCTCAAATAATTAATGACATCATCACATAATTAACTGTGCAACCCCATCCTATCACAAACAAGTGTCAACTTTAAAAACTTTTTAAAATCTAGTCAAGACAACATAAAACATTTTCATTTGAAATAATGTGTTGGCAGTTCACAATAATATTATGTAACTATAAAACTATAAAACCCCTCTAAAACAAAACACTTTGTCTTTCAACTGTTTAAGCATTGTGAAAAGAAGAAATATTTTCATACCATTGGTGACTATCTCATTCAAAATAATAAGATGCCTTCAGTCTAAGTAAGCTACAGATGGAAACACAGTCATTGAGTCCTGGCAGTTGAGTGGCATTGGTTTTAAGTTGCCACTTCAATTCTAGGAATTCAAGGTAGTCATCCAAAGGACCACCTCGTTCCCCTAGTTGTGTCTGATCAATATCCGTAAATTTAAATGTGTGTCCCGGATTTCCGTTGACATGTCTGGCCAAGGCATTGTGTTCATCCCCCTTTCTAATGTCGTATTGATGCTCATAGACTCTCTGCCAAATATAGAATACAGAACAATCAGAGCAGAGAGCTGTATACCAGGCATAGATCTCCCCTAAAAAGCATGTAGGAGACAGAATACAGGGATAGGGCCTTGAGGCAGTCTGCATAGGATATTTTACTTACGCCCTGTATTCTTTTAAAGAGGAACCTCTGTGGGCATTCCAATTGTTGGATATGCCTGGTTAGGCACATAAAAAGGGGGCACTGTACTCAATGACAGATCTGATGAATGCCTAATACAATGGGAACAATGACTTCCTTGGACTTAGATGCCATACCTCTGTTTATAAGTTGTGCAACATCTAATGATTTCCTCACTACTGTAGACACATGATGGTCAAAAACACCAAAATTCCTGCAACCAACACACAGAAAAATTTAGGTACTTATAAATGTGGTAGCTGTGCTGCCTGTAGATTCATTAATGAGGGGGCCCTTTATAGCAATAGAACATCTAAAATATACCATTCAAGTCCCGGGGAGATTTAATTGTTCTACAAGAGGAGTTGTGTATATTGGTAAGTCCTCTAGATGCCAAGCTTTCTATGTAGGAATGACAACTAGGACTTTTGGCAAAAGAATTAAGGAGCATGTTTATTCGATTTAGACAAAAGATCCTAATAATGCTTTATTTAAACACGCTGAATGTTGTATCAAATATAAGAAATTCATGTTTGGAATTGTTGAACAAGTTCCTTTGGATATGTGGGGGATAACTATAAAAATCTTGTTGAGCAAAGAAGAAACCAAATGGCAGATAAAGTTAATAGCAGACCAGTTTCCTGGATTAAATGAAACAGTGAACATAAAGCATTTTTGAAGAGCAGGAAGTTTACTATTACTTGAAGGGGAAATAAAAAGTTTTTAACAGCTGTTAATTGTATTTAAATTTTGATTGAATTATTTTTTTTTTGTATTTAATTGTATTTAACTGAATAAATTTGTATGTTTTGCATTCTGATGAAGTTTACAGATGAAAGTAGTGATTAAATGTGTTACTCTAATCCAGAATTTTGTGTCTTCTTTTCCATTTGTGCCTAAGTGTTTTTTTATTTTGTTAGTTTGTTTGGTATATCACTTTTCAGTCTTTTATCCAGGGAATTTTACTTCATATGAATGAGAGTTTACACCCTGCCCATCTGATATCATCTGGCATACCTTATCACTTCAAAGCACTCAATATTTAATAAAATTATAAAAGTTGATACTCACACACACTACAATTTCCTTTTAGCCCCACCCCAAAATAATAATAATACTGCTGCTCAACTACATGAGGCATATGTAAATGGCATTTAGGTATAATACTTCAAAAAGGTAGCTATGTCAATGCCCAACAGCAGTAGGAATTGCAAGTAGTATAAACAAAAATGATGATTACATACACCTGAGGATTTAATAAACTCTGTGATGTAGGCTTAGCGCAAAGCCTACATGGAGTTTACATGTTTGCGTGGTGAGCAGCAGCATTAATTACATATGAATGCCATGTAAACAAGCACAGTGTGTAACCATGTATTGCAACATGGAGAGCAGCAGTCATGTAAACCTGTTGACATTCAAGCAAACTAGGTCTCTGTGATTCAGTGGAAAGCCACAATAACTAACATTTTTTTAATAAAGCAATGTACATAGTTGCAACACATTACATGAAAGTGTATACAGTGCAGAGTATTGTGGAAACCTGTGTCAGACATACTGAATAAAAGTTGTGTAAATGATCACAAAGTTTACATACTCTGCATTATAAATTAATAGTCAGGGTAAGTGAGTGTACTGAAAAGGGACACACATTTAAATTGTAGGAATGAACACAGGGGAAGAGGACAGGTGAAACATGGTAATACAGATAAGGACATGTCAATGAAGACAGTTGTAGCATGAACACTAATCTCATATTCACATGATATAATATGGACTGCATAGTTATTGTATATTTTGTGACTGTCACACAAGGTGATAAATCAGGGTCTATATTATAACATTGAAATTTAAAAACTTCGAATGTTATAATATCGAACCCTTTAGAGCAAAAGCTGACAATAGTGAAGCCTCGGAACATCAACATTTTACCTAGGGTAAGATTTCGGTGGTCCGTTCTATGGCTTTGCTATTTACAGCACTGTGGTGCAATGGTTATGGACCGGGTTTAGGGAAGTGAGCGAACGGAGGTTACGGATTGGGTTCAGGTAAGTGTGGTGCAATATTTACGGACCGGGTTAAGGGAAGTGAGCAACGGACTGGGGTAAGGTGAGTTTGTGGTAGTCATGGACTTTAGGGTTAGGGCATGGGTGAGGCGAGTGTGCGGTAGTGACAGACTTTAGGGTTAGGGGCATGTTAAGTGAGTTAGGGTTAGGGCGCAGGTCAGGTAAATGTGCGATTGTGTGGACGTAAGGGTTAGGGTGGGGTAGGTAAGTTAGGGTTAGGGAGCAGGTAAGGTGAGTGTGCGATAGTTAGGGACCTTAGGGTTAGGGTTGGGTTAAGGTAAGTGGGTAGCTAGTGGTTTGTGTCTGGTTTAGTGTAGGGTTTCATGAAGTGTATGTGTGTGGATTATTTATTTTGTTGTGCTTGAGTTGTGTGTATGTTTGTCGGAACAGCAAATTTTTTCCCAAGGAAAAAATTTGCTATTCTGACTGTTCGGTTTGCTGATGTTTTGATTGAATGGGTTCAATATTATAACATTCTCAGTTTTTAGACTTCGATGTTATAATATACACATACTTTATGATATAAGCATCCTGACATGAACAATGGACAGGGCATATATCACAGATGTTATATACAATAGGGGTTAGATGCATACTGTGATGATGAGCAAAGTGAGTTACCTGAATATGAACGCAATGTCAGCATAGCTCACAACCAAGTAGAACACATAGAAACAGGCCCATGGACAACAGTAGACAGAAGCACACACAATCAGGGATGATATCAGAATAATGCCACCAGTAATCCCATGTCTTTGACATAACATATTTGATTGTGAGTTATCATAGATGGTTCTGCAAGAAGACACTTGTACAACTATTATGATTTGTCAGCAATCTCTGAGGGGAATCAAGCACACCTCCCTCAAAATGTAACCTCTCCCAGAGGTGTTTGGACGGACACTGTTACACCTGTATTAGAAATAATGAGAAATACTGCCTAATTGACAGGTGTGCATACTGGGTCTATATCATATGAGCGAATAGGAAAAAACGCAAATGCTCACAATCTTGAAAGTACCGGACCTTGAACTTGCTATTGTGGGGGGATGTACCCCCCCACACACACCCCCGCTAAATATATATTCCAACTCTGAGATCGCACTACAGTGAGAAAGGGGCAAATATTCCATTTTTCACTGTACCGCAATCTCAGAAAAAGCACTTTGAGGTCTGGTACTTTAACCTTCCCTGCTGGATTTAACTACTGTGGTGTCCTAGATGAGTGTATGTCTCTAAATTTACTCTACCTACCAGCTACTTAGAGTTATACTGCAACAGTGTGCTGATTCCTGTTCTCTGGACATATCTGCAAGCTGCCTCTCAGTTAAACAGGATAATTTAAAAGTTTATCTTCTGGTGTCTTACAAGCTCCCTGTTTACTCTACCTACCAGCTACTTAGAGTTATACTGCAGCAGTGTGCTGATTCCTGTTCTCTGGACATATCTGCAAGCTGCCTCTCAGTTAAACAGGATAATTTAAAAGTTTATCTTCTGGTGTCTTACAAGCTCCCTGTGTAGGTTTACATTTAAATATCTTTGTATTCCTGACACTTTGTACAATACCATTTTGAGACTTGCACTCTAGGACCTGCACCCCCCCCCCCCCACACATTTCCTTGCAGGACTGTAAATTGTTATTTCTACTTGGGTAATCTTGGGTTTCTGCTGACTTACTTCCATTAACATTACCCTGCAAAGAACAGTGTATGTGTTCAACTTTCCTTATATGTAGGGTAGCACACACTCAATCAGACCAAACCTGTCCCCACCTGAAACGCTCTTTAGCCAGTGGAAAAGTTTGAATTTGGCTACAGAAATCAAGTATAGCCCAAATAGACTATCTTTACCACTTACCCTGCAATCCTTGCCAAAGGTTTTAGCCCACTCTAGGACCTGTAAACCCCCCCTGCATTTTCCTTGCAGGACTTTAAATCTTCATTTGTACTTGGGTAATCTTGGATTTCTGCTGACTCACTCCCATTAACAGTGTTGTGTGCTCTGAAGTGAGTTACTTCCCGCCCTTATTTGGCTCTCCTTAGCATTTTATTGGCTCACACTTTGTCATTCTTTATTTGCCTGCCCATTAACAGCAGATCAGAAGTTTGTTTACCCTACTTGCATAGCTTGGAGCCATTTTTAAATCTAAAACCTTCCCTGCTGGATTTAACTACTGTGGTGTCCTAGATGAGTGTATGTCTCTAAATGTAAGTGCATTGGCTTCTACTGCACAGACTATAAGTTAAAAAACTAGTGACTGATGCATACTGATTTTGGATGCTGCCATTGGGAAATTTAGGCTCTCTTGTTTGTAAATACACAGACACCTTTCTAGTCTTCTCTTTTTCCCCCTCCATATCTACACACCACAGACAGCTTTGTAGTCCCTGTTCTACTCCAACCTACCACCAGAATTAGCCTAGCTGATTGTTTTTCGCTAACTGCTTCAGTACCTGTTTCTACCCACTCCGTTCATCCTGCGGGCTCACTCTGCTCCCCGCCCTACCCCCAATTCCCACCCACCCCCAGGGGTCCTACCCTTATACTTACTAATCACACCTCTTCCTCTTCCAATTATTCTCTAACCGCACCTTTTCCTCTTCCCATTACTCTCTAACCACACCTCTTCCTCTTCCCATTACTCTCTAACCACACCTATTCCTCTTACCATTACTCTCATTACATACATCTTGCTTTTACCATTACTCTTTAAACACATTCTTCCTCCTACCTTTACTTTCTAAACACTCTCCAGTTACCCAACTGCACTAACATTAACCTCTCACCACTTTCCTTTTATCACACCACACCCTACTCCTTTCTTTCATCTTCACCCAGTGAATTTATTTTTCTACCTACAATCTATATTTATTCATACAATGTATAAACAACCCATCCCATCTTATGTCCCACTCTTATTCACACTCTCACTACTACCTCCTTTAATCCTCACCCATCTTTTCACCTCCTTTGAAAACCCACTAGGCCCATACCTAAACTACCCCAAGAAAGAAACCAACTCTCCAAACTCTCCTCTCCTTTTTATTCATGATAATATAACATCCTCATCTAACTACACACTTCCTAAATACCATAGAACACTACACATAAAATAGAACAATCAGAACCCCAGGAAAGGCCTACCTCTATACAGCAGATTCCCCAACCCAAACTATCTAAGTTCATAGGTTCATAGGTTCATAGGTTCATACTAGGCTATCTGCCCGAGGGCATTTACAAGCCTAGCCCATCGTTTTGTGGCTTACGCCACCCCTTTAGTATGGGGAACTATACCCATTATTTTGCTGTGCCTCTGTCGAGCAGTGACACTGAGGTAATCCCTGGGGTATATCTGCGATCTCCCATCCATTGGTCAAGATTTCTCTTGAACAAGGCCAGCGAGGTGCTCTGCCTCACATGTACCGGGATTCTGTTCCACAGCATAGGGAGTCTTTGGGTGATGAATCTATCCCTCCAGCACGTCCTATTAATAGCCGTGTCGAGGTTTAAGTCTCCCGCCCTTGTGGCTCTGATGGATCTAGATTTTTTGAGGTGAAGCATATTCATCAAATCTGGGTTTGACATGGCCTTGTATGTTAGGCAAAGGTCACCTCTGAGCAAGCGGTGGCGACTGAATAGAGCTGGAGTTCTTTCAGTCGGGCAGCATAGGATAGATTTTTGAGACCCTTTATCCTTTTGGTGAGGAACTTTTTTGGCCTCTCAAGCTGCTGCAAGTGTCGGGTCAGATACATTCCAAATGGGGCATTGTACTCAATCATTGGTCTGATGAGTGATGAGTAAAGGGAGACTATAACCTCCCTTGATCTAGATGAGAATCCCTTCATGATAAGGTGGGCAATGTAGAAGGTCTTCCTAACTACTTTAGCTACATGGGTGTCGAATGACAGACTACTATCAACCTGGGTCCCCAGGTCCCTGATAACTTCTTCTGTGCTCAGTGGATTGCCTCCTATTTGGTAGCTAGGGGTAACCTTGTTTTTCCCGAAGGGTATGACTATGCATTTTTTGGCATTTAACTTTAGGCCGTGGCTCTGGCACCAGTTATCCGTTTCTGTGAGACCCTTTTGAAGGATATCTGTGTCAGATGTGTTTTCTACTATGGCGCCCAGTTTGCAGTCATCTGCAAACTTTGTCAGCCATAACCCTCCTGTGTTTGCTTGTACTTCAGAAAAGTAGATGCCAAACAAGAGTGGGCCCAGGACTGAGCCCTGTGGGACACCACTTGTGACAGGCTTTGAGTCTGACATGGCGCCAGCAACTCTGACCCTGTGGGTTCTGTCACTCAGCCAGTTTGCAACCCATCTTGTGATGTATGGGTTAACATTTAAGCTGATGAGTTTTTCAATGATACCTGAGTGGGGTATTGTATCGAAGGCCTTAGCCAGATCGAGGTAGGCTGTATGGACTGCCTTTCCCTCATCAATGGCTTTGGTGACTGTTTCGAAAAAGTCAACCAAGTTTAAAAGGCATGATCTGCCTTTGACAAAGCCAAACTGGGTTGGATCCAAAGTCTGCAAATTCCCAATGTCTTTATTTATGAGGTCCATTATGATCCTCTCCATGGCTTTGCAGATAAGGCTTGTCAAGCTAATGGGCGGTAATTACCAGGGTCGGTGGAGGCACCGCCTTTGTGAAGTGGGACCACAGTTGCAGTGCGCCACTCCTGGGTACGTATCCAGAGGTAAGACTTTGATTAAACAGCTGTCCTAGCTGTGGGTTTAATTCCTCATTGAGTTCGTGGAGCACACAGCCGGGGACACCATCAGGTCCCATGGATGCTGTGTTTTTTGCTTTGGAGAGAGCAGTTCTCACTTGGGCGCTGGAGATGTTTGGGGGGCTGCAATCATTTGGTATAGATATCTCTCCTTTTGGGGGGGAGGGGGGTGAGAAGTTTGCACTGAACCTGTCAGCCAGTATGTTGGCAATGTCTGTAGGATCAGTAATCTGTACTACTCTCTTTAAAGTATGGTGACATCCACCCTAACCCAGGCCCACCAACAACTCCTATCTCTCTCCTCAACCACAAAGAATCACCTACTCATGCCCTATCTAAACCATTGAACTCCCTTTTAATTGCTCATCTTAATATACGTAGCATAAACAATAAAGTAACTCAACTCCAAGCTCTAACTGAAATCTACTCCTTTGATATTCTCTGCTTAACAGAAACTTGGTTAAAACCTGTAACCAAAGACAATGAAATCATCCCACCTGGATATAATATCCTGAGACTAGACTGAGTATCCAAGAAAGGTGGAGGGGTTGCTATCCTATATAAATCTAGCTTACAATTAACCACTCACAACTGTAAACCACCTATAGACTCCAATGCAGAAATTCTTATCTCCAAACTTCATCTTAACAATGCCAAATCCATCTATATTATCTGTATATATCTACCACCTGGTAACAACACTGCCACCATGGAAAACATACTTTGCTGGCTTTCCCAATACCTGCCCCAAGAAACCATAATCCTAGGTGGCACAAACATTGACTGGAGCTGCTACTGCAGCAGCCTCCCCACAAACCATATTAACCTATATGGGTATTCCCAAACAATTACCTCCCCCACCAGAATAAATAAATCTAACAAGAAATCAAGCTTATTAGACTGGATTCTCATAAACCATCATCCTCACATTTATGATTCGGGAACCCTCCCTGATGATTTAACTGACCACTTTCTTACCTATATCATCAAACATAAAATCAACTCTCCCATTCCAATATCTGTCAAAAACATCAGATCTAAAAAGTACTTTAACCCTGAACTATTCTAAATGGAACTAAGAGCTTGCAACTGGTCTCCCTTACAAAACCTACCTTTAGATGAAGTCGTTAGTTACTTTAACTCCAACTTCCTTGCCATTCTCAACCACCATGCTCCAACCAGATTAATTAGAATTAAAACCAAATCTGCTCCATGGCTTTCAAAAGAAACCAAACATAAAATAATTCTTAGAAACAAACTTTGAGCAAAATGGAGGAAGACTAAAAACCCTATAGACCAACTAACATTTAGACAGCTAAGAAATGAAACCAAGAAAGCTATAATATCTGATAAAAGAAACTACAAGAAAGCTATAATATCTGATAAAAGAAACTACTACCTACAATCCCAACAAGCTAATCAAAACAACCCACAAAACATTTGGGCTAGCATTAACCAACTACTCCATCCAGGTCAATCCACTACTCCAAATCCTCAAAATACTGACCACAAAAATATATTGAATACAGCTAATGCTTTCAATACCTTTTTTTACTAATGCTATACAAACACTAGCTAGTCAACTATCACCTAATAACTTTACTCTACCTTCCTATAAATCAACCTTACCCCCTGCTTTTCATATTCAACCTGTCCCAACAACAAATATTCTAACCCTTGTACAGAAACTAAAACCATGCTCACCCTCAGCAGACCAACTACCTGCTGAATTCCTGCAACAATCAGCCAAAGCTATTGCTTATCCCATTTCTATTCTGATCAATAGAACTATTACCGAAAGTCATATCCCCAGTTTATGGAAAATCTCCCATATTATCCCCCTCCATAAAGGTGGACACTCCACTGAACTCTCCAACTACCGCCCCATTGCCCTTCTCTCACCTTTGGCAAAGATCATGGAGAAATGCATTCACAGACAATTACTTGACCATCTAACCCAAAATAATTTACTTTCCAACTGTCAACATGGATTCAGACCTTCACATAGCACTAGTACTGCCCTTCTTTCCTTCACAGATTGTATCAACAAAAAACGCAATCTTAACAAGCTTTCTTCAGCACTATTTATTGACCTGTCTAAAGCTTTTGACATGGTAAATCACCAAATTCTCATCAAAATACTGAAATCCCTGTCACTAGATATATCTTCTATAAAGTGGTTCCAGTCCTTCCTTGATAAAAGACAACAGGCCGTACTATGGTACAAGTCTCTCTCCACTCATCTGCCTGTCAAACTTGGTGTCCCTCAAGGGTCCATCCTAGGACCTCTACTTTTTTCCATATTTATTAATGACCCTCACCTTGCCATCCCCCAAGCCACATGCATACAATATGCAGATGACTCCACACTGATATGCTCAGCCACCTCCTCTTCTGAGCTTCATTATCTTACCCAACAAGTATTTAACACAGCTGAGCAATGGTTCACACATAGATGTCTTCTCCTAAACCCCAAAAAGACTAAACTCCTCCTCTTCTCTCCCACCAATAAGTCCTCTCCTCTTGATTTCTCAGTTATCTCTACCAATAAAACTATTATATCCCCTGATCCAACCACCAAACTATTGGGTATCACCATTGACAGCAATCTGAACTTTGATATCCATATTAACAATACTATAAAAAATGTCAATAAAAAACGTGGCTCTCTCTATAGGGTAAAATCCTTCTTCTTACCTTCAGCTAAAACCACTATAGCACACACTCATTTAATCTCTTCACTTCTTTATGCCTCACCCATTTTTAGTAATGTATCTAAAAATAATCTTAGCAAATTGGAAATGTCTTACAATAACATTGCCAGATTTGCTACAGGCAACCCATTTAGAACCACCATTGCATTAATTTAAAGCAGCTGGGATGGCTTGAACTACAAAATATGATTAAATTCCATCAACTATCTATAGCCCACAACATTTTTTTACAAACCTTCCAAAACTCCTATTCTATCCACACTCATCACTCCTTATAAAAACCTGAAATCCTTAAGGTCTTCTCAGAGACTTCTAGTACATACCACTAAACCAAACAACAAGGCTGGTGACTCCCTCTTTTCTGATATTGTTGGAAAAGCCTGGAATCTCCTCCCCAGTGAACTCTCCTCACTTCCCTCAGTATCATGCTTCAAAAACAAATTGAAAGTGTTCCTCAGAACACAGTGGTTATGCCCCGGTACTATGCCTGACTAGTTATGTATCTCTTAATACTTTGCTCTTCCTACCCCTTCTACTCATTAACTGCAATTCCTTCCTTATTAACCATAATACTGTCTCCCTCTAGAACATCTTGATTGTACTAGCATGCTATGTTATGCCTGTATTCTGCACTGCTGAATTTACTGTGATAACCTGTAATATGGATTGTAAATATGATTTTTTTTGTTTAATGTTTTCCTTATTTGTTATCTTGTTAATTTCATTGTTCTATCTTGGAGCCTATCTCCCCAGGTCTCTACTGAAAATGGACATGTATCCAATTAGACTAGACCGGTCAACAAATGTAAAATAAAGTAAATAAATAGATTATGAGCGTGCTCGTTTTTGCCTATTTGCTCATATGATATAGACCTGTGCATACCACTTCATCTGCTCATAGGAATGTGTTGTCCATATTGTAATTATTCTGTGTATTTGCATTCATAATGGAACTAATTTCCTATGAGTTTCCTTCATCTACCATGTCCCCATGGCTGTGGCATTAATCCTTTGTATGTGTTGATACAACAAGCATTATACCAATACCACACTTAAACTCAATGATTGTCTACAATTTGCAGTCATCCACAAAGCTGGTTGGAGAAAGGATGTAAAAGTCAGCTTTGATGTCTGACACTTAAATAATGGATTAGAAAGTACCTACCACAGAGCCCTGAGTCATGGACCTGGTTACTGGACTCTAGATAGAGGTGACTTTGCACACTGCAACATATTTATCTGTCACATATGTGTTCCAGTTGTCTGCCCACTTGATGATGTAGATGTTTATAGCCACTTTGTGACAGTTTTTCTGTAATACCTGACTATTGATTTGTGTCAAATACCTTGGCCAGGTCAAGTTACACAGGATTATAGTGCTGTCATCATGCATGCCCTTGGTAACCTTCTTGAAGAGAGCAAACAAATATAAAAGACATGATGTAGCCTGAACAAATCAAAAATGGGATTAGAAGACAGGATATTACCTGAGTCCTTTTAGAAAAGGTCTGTGATTACTCCTTGGCCTTCCTCACATATGGGGAGAGTCAGGATGGGTGTATAACTCTATGCATCAGGTGATGGTCCTCCGAGTCAGAAGGATGCATGTTGCTGTACACCCTGCTATGGCAACATAGGCTGTCTGGAGGCTGTGTTGATCTACGGGTCCAACTGTGTCTGGCAGGTCAAGTTTTAAGTCATGCTATAAACAATCTGTGATATCAGAGCCCATTGCTGCTGTGTTACTAACCATAGAGAGAACACAGATGTGCTGCCCTCCTGAGAATAAAAATTGAGTAATGTTTGCATGTATACTTTTGCTGATAACCAGTGGTGACAGGGTTATGACATGTGAGACAAACTGTCAGCTAGCAGATTGTCTGTGTCCACTGAGTAGGTATATCTGCTGACATCCACACACAGATCTGTGCATAGTTGTGTATTCCACTTAACATTTCATATGTATTGGAATAAATAATTTGTGACAAGTCCTCCATATAGCCTTGGTCATTCATCACATTCCACACACTGTTGCTATTATGCACACAGTCATATAACTGCACTAATATTGCATACTTACATCACTTGCACAACATATGCCTATATGTGTTTCAAGGGCAAGCTGTGTTTGAGTGGCCTGATGTCATATCAGGACACATTAGAGATCAGTTGTTTGTGGTTCATGCAGAATATTTCCTGACACACATGCTAATACTCACACAACTGAGGGAGTGGCTGCACTATGTTTACACCTGTTACACTGCTACACTGAGCCAAGAATTTGGGATTCAGCAATTCTTATGAGTTAATTACTCATTTGCATCTTCCATGTGCTCACTGGTCTGAATCTACACATTAAAAAATGGAACTGTGTAGCTAGGGAATCAGAAGTTGGGGAAAATTTTGTATGAGGATAAAAGAGACGAAGATTGCTATTACTTTGAATTTGTCTGGACAAAACATTACTGATTTTGATAAGGTATGATTGAATTTTCCAATTATATACTGGATTCGCTCATGTAACTAGCAAATATATATATATATATATATATATATATATATATATATATATATATATATATATATACATATAACTCATACATCTCTTATCTGCATGTACTTCTTAGAAGTTTACTGATGGCATTGGCATTTTGTCAGGGCATTTTTAATTTCTCAGATATACAGCTTTATTAACTTTCATCAAAAGTGTTACTATTACAACTCGTGACTGGCAATTGCATAAAAATGACTGTTGTGTGGTAAAGTTGTACACATTTTTGGAACAATTTGTTTAAAAGCAATTGACTGATGTCTTATTCCTTGTTTGGTACAAAATGTCATGTGCCTGTTATTTTGGAGGTGGGGAGCCAAGTTCCATTTCTGTGTTTATACATTTAAAAAAATATTTTTACAGAGGTTTGCTTTGCTACTGTTAGTCCTTGTTTTGGATCAAACCTTAGTTTGTGTGTGACTATGACATGGTATAGCTGCATAACCCCTTTTATATTTGAATAACTGCAGTTTTTTGTTTCTCCTGTGAGTAATATTGAAAAACTAATATGTGTTATATCTAAGTTGAAGTTTTATTTATGTGATTGTGTGTAGTATCACTCTTTTGTATTTTATGTCAACTAGGACTATGGCACCCAAGTGTTCCAATAACCACAAACCCCCTTCAGTGACTCAGGGAATGATGTGTTTGTGCAAGCCTTTCATCAACATGTCGCATTTCTGCTCGACAGAGGACATGGGGATATAACTGGAAGAATGCAAATTTAGATCCAGATAGTGAGCAATGTCAGTGCTGTTGGGGAGTGCAAAAGGACATATGATCAGGTGCATTATAAGACCATTAACATTATTTCAACAGCCCAAGGACAGTTGGCTGCTGGGAGGGGTGCTGCTACAGAACCACCACTGGCACCAAATGAAGAGTTCCTCTTCACTGTCAGGGATCCAGAGAGGTCAGTGGAAAGTGCACAACAGCATGTGATTAATGTTGGTGATGATATTTCAGCGAGGACAAGTATGTCCCAGGAGGAGCTTCCAGGTAAGCTTACATATGTCAATTTTTAAGTTGGTTTAATAATTTATTTAGTTTTTAGGGGACCTATTTATAGATTGATACAGTTAACAAAACATTCTTGTTCATTACACATGGGCTTGGGGTGGACGTGTCATCCAATTTTCAGTTAAATGTATTGTTAATGGACATATAAAGGCAACAGTTTCCCACTGTGCCATTGTTATTGTGATGATGGTGTCCTTAAATTTTGCTTAACTTCCTCCAGGACCTTCCTCTCTATTAATCGTGGATTCAGCTGCAAAGAGTAAGCCAAACATTTTTATTTCAGTACTGATAAGCATTTGACAGAAATATGCATTTATCCATATATGTGGGGTGGGTGTCAGGACTGTGTGTGTATTGCTGTACCATATGTGATAGTGGCACTAGTTTTAGTTTGTTAGCATCTATTTAATTCTAGTAGTGTAGCTATTAATTTCTTACCTGTGTTTGTTGCTTATTATCACAGGTGATCCTGACAGTGAAAGTGTAGGATTCCTACCACTAATATCAGAATATTGGCGGAATCTGATGATGATGGTGGCCAAACAAAGGCACAGTCAGGGGGGTGCAGAGGTTGAATCTGACACTGCAGGTGACATTTAGCCATCCCCTGCAATTCCACTGGACACAGCCAGTGGGCCTATGCAAACCCATTCCAGTGAGCCATCAGATATTGGACAGGTGGAGGTTGAGACACTTGATCAGGGTAGTGTGGTGACTCTGGCCACACAAGAAGGATTGTTAGGAGTTTTTGTAGAAGGCCTGCTGTTCATCCTGCATCTGATCCTGATGTGTCTTTCTTTGCCACTCAATGTATGTTTAGGGCCATCATGGAGGTGCAGACACATTCCAATAAGGCCTCCAAGGAAATGCTTCGGGTTGTAGATGTGGCACAGGCTGACATGCATGACTGCCTCCTCCATGTTGCCCATTTAATGGATTGGATTGGATGACTGACACATTGGAATGGGCAGTGTTTGTGATGGAATGTCTGCTGGGAGGGGAATGGCATCCATGTGGACTTAGGTTAATCACATCATCTGATGTTTGCCGATGTGGTCATGCCTGATCACTCTCACATAGTGGCACTACATCCACTGTTCCATCAATGGTTGATGGTGCTCACACCCAGACATATCATGCCATGGGGTCACGGTCCTGGGTATACTTGTGAGGAAAGCTTATCCAGCACATATCAGTCAATCAGGTATCAGGAGTGCATCTGACTGTGGGCATGGACATGCCAGTGCAACTCCTAGAAGAGACAGTTCTTGGAGTTGGGGACAACGACAATGAACTGTCACATCTACCAAGCATGGCTCACACCTATGTGACATACCTTTATGCAGAGCTAGCACAGAGCTTGGCTGTGTTCTTGCAGATGCTCACTCACCAATTTCACCTGGAGTGCCCATGCAGACACATCCACACATAATAGTTACATGGTCATTTATGAGGCTTACAACGCATTCTGTCTCAGTGGCCACTGGATACTTTAGACCAATGTATGCCTATTTTTCTTTCTTACTCATGCACACTCACTACCGTTTCTATCAGCTTAGGCCTCCTGCCCTCCCACAAAACCCTCTGTGAAAATGATAATGAATGTGCCATATCCTTGTTTTCTATCTTTTGGATTCAGGGATACACAAGCCCCGGGATTCATGAAGCTCGGCGCAAGGCCAGCGTAAGGGCTGCGCCGGCGGTGCAGTGAATAGCCGGCATAGTAGCGCCATATGCATATTAATGAGAGTGCACCGCAACCACAGACACGTGCGTAGTGTACGTGAGCGAGCCCAAGTAGGATGCGTCCGGAGGCGTGGCTAAGCCGGCATGCGGTGAGCAACCTAATGTGCTGACTGCCACGGTCCGCCCATAATAGTAATGGCAGCAGCCAGGGCCCGTGCAGAATGAAACGCACGTAGAGTATGCAACATAGTACCCGTCCCAACTAAACGGAAAAGCAAATACAACCCACGAAGGCTTAAGTGTACCTGTCCAAGGAGCAAAGGATACGCATAAGACCGCGTTTGTCCCGCAATGCACCGTCAGTGGTTATACTCATAGAAGGTGTACCGCAGCATGTCAGCGCCGCACCAACATAGGAGTAGCGACTAAGGTTACCACCTGTCCCACTTTGCGAGGGCAGTCCTCTATGGGCAGTTGTGTCCCGATAAAAATATTAAAATGGCAAATGTGCTAAGATTGTAGGACATAATGATATCCCGTATTTAATGTAATGGTTGCATGAATTGGTTATTTCTGTAACTGAAATATCTCAATGTCACAAGAAACAGAATAAGCAACCAAACTGCCACAACAATAAGCTTTTATTTAGGCAAACAAGCGAAGTTCTATGCCATATAGTGACCGTGTGTATGTGTCGGCCTGTAAAATCAGATGTGAGTCCCGGAAATATCCCACCTTGGCAACTGGAAAAGGTGGCAACCCCAGTAGCGACATGGGCATGGTCACCAGGGTTACCAGCTGTCCCAATGTGCCATGGATAGTCCCTCATTGGACAGTTGTGTCCCTGCAAAATCGAAAAAGGAAAATGACCTGAGATTCCCTGCCAAAATATTCCCGCAATATACATGTAATAGTAGCATAAAACATATAATTTGTATATGAAACACATACATGGCATAAGAAACTGAATAAGGAACCCAAATGCTAACAGAATAAGCGTATATTATGGCAAACAAGTAAAGTCATGTCAACTCCACTTACTGTGGGTATGTGTTGTCCTGCAAAATCCGATGTTCCCACAAAACATGTCCCACTATGGGCATTGGAAAAGGTGCCAACCATAATGGTCACAAGCAGTAGTGAGAGTACATAGCCGGGTAGCTGTGTTGACATAACAACAGGAAGGAACCAAGATACCTTAAACACAGGCAAACATGTGCATAGCAACATATCCCACACCCAGCAACGTCTCTGTCGCATACACTGGATGGCGTATGTTGAAGTGTAATATCCAGAAGCAGAACCCATGCATTCAGATGTAATACACAATAGCCTCATTGTAGCATGTAAGTCCCACCCATGTACACCTGTGCACCCAAACCTGCTAGCATCCGTGTGCAGCTATACACCTACACACAATGTGCATACCTGAAATGTGGTAAGATGTTTGTGTTAGGCAGTGCCACGCGGGCAAATACGTACACCACATGTCACCAACCCACCTCAGGTACAGATATGGAAATGGCTGCATGTGAATGTGTCTGCAGAATGTGTACATCCCGCATGTGGTATGTACCCGTCCAAACCATATAGGTTTGCATACGACACGGTGCACATAACTGTACACATGTGGACAAGTCGGGTTGTTGAACCACCACATCGATGATTAGCTATGCAGAGAAGTCGAACACATATAGCGGAACACGTGCCTACCAAACAGGACGTCCTAACAGGGTGCTAAAGGCAAAGAAGGGGAAGGTGGGACATCACATGTGGAGAGTAACATTGCCGGATGGCCAAATACACACGGTCAAGGTAAAGGACGGAACAACATGCATATGGCCGGATGGATGTTGTTCGAAAAATATATATAGAAACACATATGAAGTGCCAGTTTAGACTCGAAATACTATATAATGCATTGAATTGTACCGTACAATATGGCAGTAGAACTGATCATGCATGTAATTGGTGAAGCTAAGCTGTAGTGTGATGGAATTCTGACCCTGGCAGTAACCAGTACAGCAGGCTAATGTCTCTCAGCATTAATTATCTGCTGGGTGACAGAAAAATAAATGTATGTACATGCATAACATCACCCCTTCCCCTGAGGAGGATGGCCTTGTGAGCTCTATCGAAGATAAGAGTACAACTCCTTACCAGAGAGACAAAGCAACGTATTAAGAAATGAACTGACTACTGTATCGAACAGTCCAGGGTCCTTGAAACAGCTACAATCACAGAAGGACACTGTAATTGACCAGGTGCCTTGCAAGGCTGTGTTATTCTCATGGGAAAACATTTTAAAAGCACGACCTCAGCACCCACGTATGTATAGACTATTGCGGACCATAGTGATGGAAATGCCCTGTGACCGACCACGTCAGTAAGGTGGGCAAAAGCTGATTGTAAACACTATATAAAGAAATTGCTTACTGTATAGAGTCAGACAAAACTCTCACACTTGGACTGTATATTATTTTGCCTGCCTGTGTACACTACTAAAACGTTGTGAACCCGAGCCTCCTGTGTTATTGACTGTCACTTAGAAAAGCCTACTGATAACTACAGTCTGGTTTTAACAACTTATTTGACATTGTGATCCTTCTTATCCGGAATTCCCTTGGTAAGCTACAGGTCAGAGTGCATGGGTGGTTAGACATCTGCGCAGGAGAATTTGCCTAAATGGTTCTTCTTGAATGAAAAGACCTCCGACTGAATTGTTGTGTGTAAAGAGGCTGTCTACCGTCTGATCTGTGGCTGAAAAGCGGAAAACTGGATCCCAAGAAGAAAACGTGCAGTCTTAAACAGGAGGCTCAGGTAAGGAGTGTTTGCCTCTTTGTGTCTATTGTAGATCAGGGACCAGACTACATTGTGTTTCTGTTAACAGTCGTGATAGCGGGTCGAAGACCAATCCAAATAGTGTTAAATCTGGACATAGGTCAGGGGAACACAGAGCAGAGTAAATAGTCATTGTAGACACTACAGTGGATACAGGGAAGGAGATACCACATGGTGCGAGAGAAGGGTACGTAACAGTCGTGTAGAGGATATGGGAGATTAGTGAACAAACAGATCATGTGATCCGCGTTTGACGGGTGACGTGAAGTATATGCAATCGCAGAGAGCACATAATGTGAGATATTCAGCAAAATGGGGTAATAAATATGACATTGATGGTATATTAGACAAAATATCGTTACTGAAACATTGTAATCTCTGAAAATGTGATGCATATGTTCTAGGGTAACCACCTGTCCCACCCTGTGAGGGACAGTCCCCCTTTGGCCAGTTGTGTCCTGCAAACAAACAGAACAAATGGCAAATGTCCTGATATCTCAGGACAAAGATTTCCCAGATATCTTTTCAAATGGTAGCATAAAACAGTAATTTTGTATCTGGAACAACAAAATATCATAATAAACAGAATAAGCAACTGAAATGCTACAAGAATTGGTAGCTCTCCTGGCAAAAAGTGAAATCCTGTCCTATGTACTGGCCGTGGGTATGCTTTTTCCTGGCAAATTACACGTTCCGAACACTAATGTCCCACATTGTGCATTTGAAAAGGTGGCAGCCCTAAGATGTGCAGGCGACAAAACAGCGACAATTGGGTATCCGTCAAGCACATAGGTGGATTGAGGTAGTGAACCGAAGGGAACAGAACACTACAAATGCGAAAGCATCATACGTACACAGAGAAGATCATAATACAGTAGTAGCGACAGCCCCCCCACCCCCCTACTACCTCCGATACCACATCCAGGATATGAAGTGGGAGGGCAGGCTAGTCCCCACACGTTATCCTGTGGCAACAGAGGTATCACAACGACCAAATGTAACAGAAGCTATTGAAACCACATCCCGAACTCGTAACATACCTAGGGACACTCGAGTAAGAAGACAGTCACTAGAACAGAGTGAGGATATCTGGGTACACCCCTCCCCCCAAGTAAAAAGAAGTACAGAATCCCCACTAAAACA
>NC_056731.1:895606300-895663800 GCF_019279795.1 Protopterus annectens
ATGCTCAGCGGCTTAGAATTACATAACCACCTTTCACCACTCTCTGCCTGATGGACAGGTATCTTTACTTACACACATCGTTCACATACAGTGAAGATTAGTCATACGTATCATCGTTACACCAGTACATCTCGTGGGTTTGACATACCTTTCCGTCCTTTGCTTCTGTATTCGTCAATATTTTCCTCTAACTCCTTGCTTTCGATTCACTTTGTGTTCGGTATGAACATACGGTTTGAATATCCAGGGAGTCTTCCTTTTATTCGTCGTCACCTGAGGCATGTGGGTTCATCACGCCAATAGCTGTTCCTCGGTGTGTAGTTATGCGCATATCACTGGTGATCCTCCTCCATTAAATGCGTTACCCGAAACTAGGCCATGGTTCATTCCTCATGTGGCCGTTGGTTATTTGCACTACCTTCATGGGGATGGTATGTATTGTATCATGTTTGTGTGACTGCATACGCTATGTGTGGTGTCAGGTACATTACGCTGTGGTGTTAGCCGTGGATTGTGTGTGTTGGGTATGGTATTCTGTTCGACATGTGGGTGTCCGTGTCCTGGCGGTGTCTGTCGATGGCGTTGTGCATTCAGATGTGTAACATAGCTGTTATATTCCTGTACACAACGGATGCAAGGATGCATCAGCTACTGCTAGTGTTACCCACACGGCTTGTTGCGGGTATGCCGCTGTCATTGACTGCCTGTATGTTTTTGCTACGGTTTTGGCTGTTATCCCTTTGATATGTGCGATGGGGTATATCTGCGGATGTGGGTGACGGGTACGGGGTGTGGGTCTTGCATTTATACATACAAGATATGCATGTGTGTGTGCTCCATCCCTGCTTGGGGAGCTGCAGGTTACCTGTCTGTTGTTCTGGGAATGTTTGTTTTGTTGATGTCGTGTGGTGTCGGTATCGCCTGCATGTGTGCTTCCTGCACGTATTCCTCCTTCACATCGGTTATATATCTGCGGATGTTCGTCCGTGCCTACTATCCATTGGCATTTGTCACTGATAGTTACGGTGATTGTGGTCCTGTACTTAGGGCGGCCTGTATGCTACCGGTACCCTCCTCTTCGTGTGGCGCTTACTTAACGGTCATGGAACACACAGCGGTATTTACGGGACCGTAAGTGTCCACGATCGGTGCCAGGATAGCACATTCGTATTTTCGCCGTACATGCCTGATGCTGTGTAACGTTGCCGACGTATCGTGTTGAGTCTACCATATGGCCGCCATACATACGGTCATGGTTTGTACATGCGTCCTTTGCATCTCCTGTTGGCTATGGTCCTGTGGTACATTCTGGGACATTTCCGCTTTGCATCGTTTTACGTCGCCACGCGCCTAGCCACTGAGGAGATGTCAGTACTACTTTGTGGGTACTGCTGTACATACGCCTATGGTTCCTGTACTGTATGCCTCGCGTATTATTACACTCTGCCTGTGACATGTCACCTACATACACATTTTACAGTGGCACACACATTACACACACACAGCGGAACACACGACAACCTCACCTCACACATACACATATTGCCGCCATAGCTCTCAACCTTCCATTTCCAAAATGAGGAACACACACATTCATAATGTGGAACAAATGGGCAAACTGTGGAACACATACCAATGGCTTACTAACAACTTCAGCTAAGAAGGTCATAGGATGGTTAAAATATGCTGATTTACTTACAAAGAAGAACCTTTAATGAATTACTATGATTAATTTCTATTTACCAGGATTTCATTTAAATACATTTCTAACAATGAATGTGTGACAGACTATTTCAATGTGGAACTTTGAGGAACTGCGAGGAACATGAACTGTTTTAGACCCCAAATGAGGTACGTTCCTCATAATGACGTACACTTGACAGGTATGATTGCCGCTTTTGCACCGACGGTTGCACACAGTACCTACGTTGGCCGCATCGCCGGCGGCGGTGTGTACCTCCGCACTCATATCCTATGGATATGACACGCACATATCCCGTTACTGTACCGTGGCCTGGTGATCATCCCGACCCGCGGATATGTATTGATGCAGGTTGACATTTCCATGGCTGGCGTTCCCTGCTCTGCCCACCCTCCCGGATGATCGGGTTGTCGTTCACTATGTTTACTATGTGGAGATTTCGCGTCTTATTTATCTGTAAACTTGCATCCCTGGATTCCATATTAACCTGTTGTACTTTATATCTGTGTATGTGTACATATATTTCTACGTGTGTACTGATATCTATTTCCGTATCTGTGTATGCACATAAGTACATATGTAGTCGACTTGCGGCGACAGTGGCAGCATACGCTCGCCGTCTGCTGTAGAACCGGCGTCGCGGTTGAGGTGTTGGCGTTCCATGCTCTGCTGGCTATTGGGTGTGCAGTGTTTGGGTGGTGCCTTTGTTGAGTCACACATAGGTCCGCCCATACGGTACACATTACGAGGAGGACATGTTTGTGTGGCGTCCATTTCACTGTGTGTGCAGGTAAGGAGGTGTCAGTCCATGGGGCCTATGCTGTCAAAGTATGTGCTATCGTTCCCTCTTTGCCAGGGCGTAGGCATATTGATGCGCCCACGTCTACCTACTGGGGCTGGCACAGTGTGTTCATGGCGCTGAGCGCCCTGTGCCTGTGCTTGCCTTGGCAGTTGTGGCGGGCTTGGTGGCCCTACACCATTATGTCCCTGCAGCAGGTGCTTCCGTGAGAATCATATTGTGTAGCATACAACATACTATGAATATGTGGGCACATGTGCCTGGAGAGTACTGCAAGGCTCCACCGGATGTATCCAAGCACCTGAACCGTGATTTCAACATCCCAAACACACGCTCTATGATTATTCTGGTTTGTGCGTGTGCCTCATTATGGCGTTCTTGCATGTGTGTGTGTGCATTTCTGATGGGTGTCATCATCCACGGCTCCAGTGCATAGCCAGCATCCCCCACAAGGTGACCTTGTGTGATGTCCCCCCTGGCGAATACCTGATACAGCTGTGAGGCATGCCAGATATGGGAGTCGTGGTAGCTTCCAGGGCTGCCAGCACACACATCCATGATAATGCCCTGCGCATTGCACACGACCTGGCAATTGATGGAGGGGTATCCCTTGCGGTTTATGTAGCGTCTACCCTGCTCCCCGGGCGGTGACTTGATTTCTATGTGCGTACAGTCTATCGCACCCAGTACCTCCGGGTATTGTGCCACACGGTGGAAGTGGCGCATATTGCTAGCCAACTCCTCCTGAGATCTGGTGAAGTTTATATACTCATGGGCATGTCGTAACATGGCATCCAGGAACTGGTGTAGTACCCTGGATGCTGATGTCTGTGAGATACCCATTATATCCCCGGTTGGCCTTTGAAAGGTACCTGTAGCCAGTATTCGCAAGCTCACACATACCTTTGTGTCCACTGGGATGGGCTCCCCTCTGTTGTCTCTTGTTCTCAGGCGTGGTCGGCACAGCTCCACTATTTGCTGTAACGTGTCCCTGTCCACCCTGTAGCGCTCTACTATCTCCAGGTCTTGCAGCCCCTGGTAGGTCACCCTTGGTCTGAACACTCTCCTTCTCCAATGAGGCCTACGGTAGTTGTCGGCACCCTCCTCCGCAACTCCGTCTGTCTCTGACACATACCTATGCATCACGGCCACGGCGGCACCCAACATATACATATTAAAAGTTCCCCGTGTGTTTACACCCTACGGTGCAGCGTTTGAGAAATCGTGCTGTGTGTTGTGTGCATTCACACTTTATACTGTTGTGCTGTATACCCGGTGATGTCATTGGGTGTGTCTGTGCAGCCGTATCTGTGGATTATCTTCGGTGTTTTACCGTTGCAACTGCAACGGTATTGCCTTTAGTGTTACATTACAGTTGCCTGCATTGGCTTAGCTTTGCATCTTACATTACTGTTTCTGCACGTTGCACCTACTATTGCCTGCAGTGCATCCTGCAGGCACATGGCATATGATGAATTTTGTCTGCCGCCGTTATGCTACCTCTGTACTTGGCTGTGCTATTTTGGTTCTTTGCTCTTTGCATTTCTACTACATCCCCTACTATCTTTGCATTCCTATGCCTCCCCTTTCCCGTTTTGCAGGAGTCTGCATGCAGAGTTGTCAGCTGCCGCCATTTGCCCTTCCTGGATTGATTGGTGTTGATTGCTCATTACGGCTCCAATTACACTGCTTCCGCATTTCCTCATATTCTCCGCATTACCTTCCTATATCCGTGGTTGTTGACGGGGAGGCCGTCACATGACTGGGTTGGGGAACGTAGTCATCCTCGTGCACATGCATCTATGCGGGCATTATGTACTCTCAGCGCATCTATTTCCTCACACGCCGATCCTGCTGCTGTGATGTGCATTGTACAGCCCATGTTTGCTGGCCTCAAATGTGCTTCCTCCTACAGTGGCACACCCCTCTGCGATTGACATGTATCCTGTGTAGGCCACTCCTTGGTGTACTACCGCTGCGCCGTTTGCTCCATCCTTACACCGGTGCCGGTTTTGCGATTCACTATTATCTGCCTCATTTGCATGGCATTGACTGCTAATACATGGTTCTGGCGCGAACACTGCCACTCCTTGACAACCCTTGCGCTGGGGTTGAGGCTTTCCATACATACTATGGTGTGTGGTGGCTGTGCAGCTGATGTGTATTATACTGCTCTTTTAGGACATTCTCATATTATTTCATTGTTTTGCACCTTCTGTGCACATATCCGGGGGTTCTGCTGTGGTTTCTGCATACATAACATTTATGTCATTATTTACAGTTTGTGCATGTTTTCTTTGGACATTCTCGGTGCCTTTCGCCATTGGCATATTGCACCTGTATGATACCTGACGTTGACAGCCTTCTATTACTCCTTGGTCATGTTTGGGTAAATGTAAACCATTTTTTTTGGTTTACATTGCCGTGCCCTTACGCTACGCCTGCCCAACTTCGTGGATTGCTATTTGCCTTCATTTGCATGGTGCAATACCGCACACAGTGTGATTAGCATACCTACGCCGGGGGCGGCGCAGGTCCGGCGCACGCCGGTAGTGCACGTGGGATTGATTCATACCTGAATCGCTCGGTGGCCATATTTGGCTTTATAACGCCGACGCTATGCGGGCGCCTGGTGCAAGGTTCATGAATCCCGGGGAAGATTTTCGTCTGATGCTCATGGTGCATAACTAACTTAGTGCTTAGTATATCTGTGTTTGTGATGCTGTTCTGCAAATTGTACTGCTTTCTGACAGGTTTTTGTAATGTGTACATCCCTCTAAATCACTTAGACCAACAAAGCTGGAACAAGCCATAAATAAAAGTGTGACTAAGATCCAACAATGGGGAGAGTTTATAAAAATCGTGGTCTTACAAACTTAGACAATTGTAAGAATAAAAGGTTTTGCATTACTATTTTTGTATGTTTTTCCCCCTGAGGAATATGAAGTCTGAAACTGACTTCTAACTGCACTCTTTAATGATTTGCAAATACAAAATGATGAGGGCAATCTGTGGACATTTGGTGAAAATCAGTACATTTTAGACATATGAATGTGTGAATCTTTGATATAAGTCACTGCTGTCACATCTTGATGTAATTGTTGCAAAGATCACCCACCTTATACTTACATTAACAATTAACAGTATGCAAGGATATGCCATTCATTTGTGTTCTTAGACATTTAGTTTTCTATTCCAGGTTCAGTACTTACCTTGGAAATCCGGTAGTTGCAAGAGTTTTAGTTTGGGGCTGAATCTGTCTGATGCTAGCAGTACACAGCCATTACATACATAAGTTAAGGTTGTGAATGTTGCCTGGTATCAATGTTACTGTATGTATGTGTGTAGGATGAAGGTTTTCTCCCCTTAGTTGCTGAGTGTGTGTGCTATCTGTTGCCTCTTAGCCAGTGTGAGGGTATATTTTGCATACGTACATCTGCCTACTACCCACAGCAGCTGCTGCTTCCCCCTCTAACTCCTCACGTGCATGTGACTGTGGTGACTTTTCCAGTGGTGGTGGGATGTGTGGTCCTTCCCCTTGCTGTTACTGATGGCACTGTTTTCTCAGGAAAATGTGAAGCATGGCACAGATGGTGAATATTTCATTACATGTAAGGGGATTGTAGTGCAGGGCTCCCCCAGATCTATCATAATAAATACCACAGTAGAAAGACCACTGAAACAGGACTCAAAACAGCAGTCACAGCAATTTAATTCCAACTTAGTGCTTCAGCAACAAGCCTTCAATGAGTATAAATTCATACAAATTTCCAACAGTATATATACATATAAAATTCAATTCAATCAAACAATCAAATCCCACCCCCCCAGCTAGTACAGTAATCCTAACTGTCCAATAGACAGTATACATTTAATTCAGATCCCTGTGACTAAATTAACCATCAACCAGCCCTCTTAGTGCTTTCTGCCTTAGTTTGTATCACTTGGAGGCCCACCTCTTTATCTGCATCTCTATACATTCCCCCTCATTGCTAATGTATCTCCCTACTGTAATCTGTGCACAAACTGGTTACTAATCAGCAAGTCAATGTGAAGACACACTCCCAACCTTAATAAACATTGCTGTCTCTTCTCTCCTTCACTTTACAGGTAGTTTGAATTATTACTTACCCCCTCTGAGGCCTTCACTGATTTCCACTGATTGCCTCTCTGTTTTTTTTGCATTCCACCTGGTTTACACTCCTTGTGCTATCTCCCTCCCCCAGTACTAAGTTTATATTAGACTCCTGCTGAGCATGGAGCCATCTTTAAATTTCTAGACTCCCACCAGGACACAAGTGCTCTTCAGCAATTACATTCTGCTTGCTGGTAAGCCATTACACCTCAGGAATGTGTTCAAAATGTTCAGATTTGTAAAGTAATACTTACTTTTTTCTCTTGTCTTGGTGGGCTCTGCCCCACTCCGTTGTCTCCGCTCCCCTGCCCTGCCCCTTATATCCTCCCGCCCCCACTACCTCTACATTTATAGTAATCACAGCCACACCCACAGCTCACCCTCACATCACCTCCACCAATCTCAGCTCCTCAAGTCATATCACATTATACCACACCAACTTGCACCACACAAAATACTCCCAATCACTCTCATTCCCACTAGGCATTTTTTTACATCACCCACACTACTTCCCCATCCACATATAGTGCAACCCTATAATTCCTATTCAGACTCCCCACCTAGAACCAACTTAAACTTTATAACCACGACTATCACACAACTAAGTCTAGTCTGTCTTCTCATAATTCTTTACAACACCACAAGTTATCACTCTAGCAATATCCCTAAACTTAGTAGGACAACACTACATTAGGCACTCTCATATACAGACACTACACATTATAATAATATCTGCCCACAATTGTTCAAGAACTACATAACAGACCAATTCAGAACTAAACAAATATGCTCTCATTCCTACTCCAAAAAGCACAATACTTTCTCACACTCCTCACCAAGCTCCAACATCTGCATCACCATTTTAACAGCAGGCTCACCATAAGTGGGGATCTCCACCCCAACCTAGGCCCAAATCCATCCTGTCCAACACAAACTGCTCCAACACAAATGTCAGAACATAACACCCCCACTTTCTTCATCCCTGGGCAAATCAACAACAGCAGCAAAATCAACCATCTTTTAATGCTAAATATTAATATTAGAAGTATCAAAAATAAAATACCTGAACTCCAGGCCACAATGGCACACTACTCCCCAGACATAGTTGCTTTAACAGAAACCTGGCTAAATAAAAGCATAGCTAACTCAGAAGTTCTACCTACCGGCTACAATATCATTAGACAAGACAAATCACTTCATAAAGGGGGTGGAACTGCCTTACTGTACAAGTCCAACTTAACTGTCCGTCAATTACCAAACTCCTAGCCCTCCCCCAATAATTGGGACATACTTATCTCACAACTTCAACTTCACCCTAAAAAGGTCATCACCACAATTGTGATCTATATTCCACCTGGTAATACACCTTCTAGCCTTGAGGACTTCATATCCTGGTGTTCTTCCACATACTCACAAGAAACCCTTATTCTGGGGGACTTCAACCTAGATTGGTTTACCTGTATATCAGAACCACCAAATAATCTAATAAATCTCCATGGCTACCAGCAGCTAGTCCAAATTCCAACTAGATGTGATAAAAAATCTAAAAGGGGATCCATCCTTGACTGGGTCCTAACTAACAACCCTACATTGTACCCTCACACAGGCAGTCTCCCAGACACCTTAAGTGACCACAACATAATATACTTTATATGTAGTAGAACAAGCATATGCAAAACCACTAACTATATATCCACTAGAAACACAAAAACATTCTCTCCTGAAGTCCTCAACACTTTACTCTGTAACTGTGACTGGACCCCGTTAAAAACCCTCCCACTTGACCAGGCTGTAGCATATTTCAACAACACATTTCTACAACACCTAGACACTGTCACTCCATTATGCAAAATCAAGGTTAGAACCCCTACAATCCCCTGGCTCAGTAAAGAAACCAAACAAATCCTCAAGTCCAAAGACACTGCCTGGCTTTACTATCAAAAAAACAAAGAAACACAAAGCCTAACTAAGTACCAAGAACTGAGCAACCATGCAAAAAAAATGCATTAGACTGGACAAAAAATCCTACTACACAACATTACAAACTAAATATCAACAGAACCCCCAAAAATTTTGGAAAAATGTAAACCAGCTACTAAAATCCACCCAAAAGGCTACCCCTAAACCAACCCCCCCGACACTAAAGTTCCCATCGAAGCACAATTCAACTCCCACTTTGTGAACTCAATTCTACCCTTGGTATCACAGGACAGTTCCTTCCTCACTATCCCCCCAACACAAATAACACTAATACAAGCTTTACCCTCAAAACAGTTTCCACCACTTCAATCAAAAGCATGCTCTCCAAACTAAAAACCTCATCAACAGCAGCCGACCTACTCCCCAGCTATTTCTTGAAACTCACAACAGATGCTATTGCTATCCCAGTCTCCACTCTCATAAACAGATCAATTGTTGAAAACTATGTGCCCAAACTCTGGAGAATATCCTATGTTACACCCATACATAAAGGCAGGACCTCCACTAAACTTAATAACTACAGACCCATTGCTTTACTCTCCCCCCGGCTAAAATCCTAGAAAAATGTATCCATGCCCAGATGCTAAACTATCTCCTAGACAGCAACATCCTGTCACCTACTCAGCTTGGTTTCAGACCTGCCCATAGTACCACTACAGCCCTCCTCTGCTTCACAGACACAGTAAACCATCTCAAATATGAAGGCCTACAGGTGTCAACTCTTTTTTTGGATATGTCCAAAGCATTTGACACAGTCTTACACCAAATCCTGCTAAACAAACTAAACCAATATCGCCTATCAAATTCCACTCTTACCTGGTTCCAAAGCTACTTAACTGACAGGTACCAAGCTGTGAAATGGGAAAATTCTCTCTCTCCTCAGCTGCCCATAACTATAGGAGTCCCACAGGGTTCTATCTTAGGACCACTACTATTCACAGTCTTCACAAATTACCTCAATACCTCCACACAGCATGCATCTATCATTCAGTATGCAGATGACACTACCTTAATCTGTGCTGCAGAAAACATTCCCACCCTCCTGAAAACAACTCAACTAGCATTCTCTGACGTTGAAAACTACCTTACCAAAGCCCAAATTATCCCCAGTCCAAAGAAAACTCAGCTTATGATTATAACCAGTTCTAACAAAAACACTGATAACAGTCAATTCACTATCTACTCCACAAATGCTACTCCAATCACTCCAGTGGCACAGGCTAAGCTATTGGGAATAACCATAGACTCCTACATAAAATCTGATAGTCATCTCAACTTAACTATTAAAAAAGTACATGCCAAACTGGGATCACTCTACCGTATCAAGCCGTTTCTTACCAACAACACAAGATCAGCCATTGCTCGCTCCCAATTTCTATCCACCCTACTCTATGCATCTCCCATTCTGACTAATTTCAACAAAACTGAACTAAGCAAAATGGAAGCCTGCTATAATAGAATTGCCCGCTTTGCTGCAAATTGCTCATGTAGAACTCATCACTGTACTGCTTTGAGACAGCTCCACTGGCTTGAACTGCCCAACCTCCTAACTTACAATCAGCTCTGCCTCTGTCATTCTATCTATTACCTCCCCAATAAGTATCCTCCTCTCAAAAACCTAGTACATCACTCAGCCAAAAGGCCTCTTAGATCATCAAGCAAACTACTACTAGAAGTCACCAATAGCTACAATAGCTTTGGAGATACGCCATATAGTAGTTCAGTGGCTAAAAAATGGAACTCTGTCCCCACTAGCATTCAAAACATATAATCCAAAGCCTCCTTTAAAGACCTCATCAGGCAACATCTCAAGCAAGGTTGGCAGTGCCATGATTGCTCCCCAGGCTAGTGAAAGTGGATAAGGTATACATACTAAATCTAGAATACTTGATAATAGTTTTCAATCTTACTTACAAACACTGGCTAATCTACAATGTATGTACTGTACCTGTGTACTATGTATGTATTCTACCTATGTTCCAAATTTCAGCTGTACACCACAAATCTATTAATTACCTTTATTTTTAAATTAATATTTTTTTGTTTGTTCTCTCCACTGTAACTGTTGATGTGCCGCATACCACTGTAAAAACATGTCTTTTGCAATTTGTGTGTATACTGATCATGTCTAACTAAATGTATCTGTAATTTTTCTTTGTGGAGCTTTTCTCCCTGGGCCTCTGCTGAAAAAGGGCCTTCCGGCTCAGTCAGACACCCCAGGTTAACAAATGTAAAATAAAAATAAAATAAAAAAAATGATTAATTAATGTACTAAATCACATCTATCCAGGCATTGATACTGGAACTTCAGCAACTCAAACACATGCTCTGTGATATGTTGTGTGCCTTATTATAGCCTTCTTCAGCTGGTGTGTGCTTTTCTGATGGACATCATCAGCCATGATTCCAGTGCATAATGTGCATCACACAGTAAATGACCCTGGGGTATGCCCCTAGTAAACATCTCATACAGCTGACAGTTGTGACAGATAGTGAGTTGTGGTAACTGCCTGGGTTGTCAACACACACATTCAGGATGATTCCCTTAGCGTTACACATGACCTGGCAGTTACTGGAGTTATAGCCCTTCCTATTTATGTACATCCATCCCTGTTCCCCATGTGGTCCTTTGATTTCTACATGTGTACATTCTATGGCACCCAGGACTTCAGGGAAGTATGCTACAGGGTAGAATTCCTGCATAATTCTGACTCAGTCCTCAGGTGTACAGGAAAAATATACGTACTCACTGGCATGTTGTAGCATAACATTCAGGAACTGATGGAGGATCCTGGATGTTGATACCTGTGACACCCCCAAATGTTCCCTGTTGGTCTCTGAAGGTTCATGTAGCTAAAATTTTAAGTGCCACACATACCTTAGTCTCCAATGGGACTGGTTTCCCTCAGTTTGTCCTTGCTGTCAGTTAAAGGCAACAGAGGCTGCAGAGTTTCTGTACTGTGTCTCTATCCACCTTATAGTGCTTTTTACAGTTTCCACCTCATGCAGATTGGGAAAAGTTAAATGGGGTCTAAACACCCTTCTCCTTTTTGGCCGTGGTCTGTTAGCAGCAGTAGCAGCAGTAGAGAGTTGGGCCTACTGCACACACACATGAATAAGAGCAACAGCAGCCCCTAACATTCTTTCCATGTAGCCTAGTTTTTGTGCTGTATTCCAATAGGTTTTGGAATTTGTAAGGAAAACCAGCACTTAGTTTACATGGTTGCTTTATAGCTTGTTGAAGAACTCTTCCATCTTGGATTAGTTGATTAGCATACAATTCAGCGGCTAATGCTGTAATTAGCATGCCATGGTGTTTACAATGGCTGCGTAGCTTTACTACACACCATGTAGAGCCACTTACTGAATACAAAACAGTGGACTATAGTGTGTGCATCACACCATGATGCACACATGACATGGTTTTAGTGGACTGTGCAGGCTTTATTGAATCTGCACCACTGTGTTTTGTCCACTGTGTAGGGTTTATTGAATCTGCACCACTACTACACTTTATCTACCATATAAATGAAATGAGAATACATCTATTTAAAAAGTATATGTAAAAAAGCATTTTTTGTTAAACCAAACTTGCCAAAATAATGGTACCTGGTCTAATGCCACTGCTGGTTGATTGTTGTTTGTTTAAGGTGATGTCACCACAACCCTTCTCCACATACTTTCTTCATTCTGGTTCTGACACTTCCCATGACACTTCAGATTATGGCAGTTCTTTTTGAAGTGTTTTGGGTGGGAAATGGATCTTATATGTTGTTGTTGTTGTGTCTTTCGACTTTTCCCGGTTTGGGGTTGCCACAGTGGAACTGCAGTCCACTAATGATTGGCAGTAGATTTTTACGTGCCAAGTTGCCGGCCCAACCTTCAACGAAGGTACGTCCATTCACGCGTGTCTCCACACAGAAGACGCTCTAGCTGAGAATCGAACAGGACAAACGTCTTACTGTGAAGCGACAATGCTACCGCAGCACCACCACGAAATGGATCTTATATGTAAAGGAAGTTTATTCCAGGCTTAGGCTACAGTGCAGTTATATAGTAGTTTACCAAGATTGTTGTAAGGTTGATAAATATCTATGAGTTGCTGGTTGGATGTGCAGAGAGGATGAGTGGGGGTGTAAGAGGATACAAGGGAGGAGAGAGATGGGCAGGAGGATGGGTGACGTAATATTTATTCATTTATTTATTTATTTATTGTCATTTGTTGACCAGAAAAGTCCACTGGGCAAGCAAACCCATTTTCAGTGGAGGCCCGGGGAGAAAAACTCCATATTTGTGCAAACAACAAAGCAATTCAGTAGAGAAGTACAAATCTGGGAGAAAGGTTCCACAGTTAAGACAAACCACTATTACAGAACCACATAATTGCAAAGCATATGTTATACAAGTCACTATACATGCACCATATTGCAGGTAAGCTGTATTGCAGAGAAAGAAACTAGTGATGTGCAATAATAACTTTTTAGTGAAAGGAGTCAATTGAAAACATAGGAGGTATTAGAAAGGAAGAATATAGTTGAATAAGTTATGGGATTAAGGTGGCTTATATTGTATATCACATGTACAGCTGGGATTATGTAAAAAGTAGGTTTTTAGTGCAGCTTTAAAGGACTTCAGGGAGTCTAGTTGGGTAATGGAAGAGAGGAGGGTATTCTAGAGTTTGGCTATGTTACAGGAATACAGGCACTGTACTGCTCTCTTATTGGGTTTAGCTACACTTAGAAGGGGTTTCTCTGATGAGCAGAGAGTTTGAGTGGGGATGTATGTGTGCAGGATGGATTGGAGAGTTGGGCATTTATCGGGTTGGAAAAGTAACTTATGGGCAGTTGAGTAAACTGTGAGATAGTGGTGGAATTCTAGCCAGGATAGGTTTGAGAGAACGCTGCAATGGTGTGAGTGGTAGGCAAGTTAGATGCAAATTTTGCTATCTTATAGTAGCAGTGTTGTAGCTGATTACTGATGTATGGAGAGTGGTGAATATGGGGCTCCCGTAGGTAAGGGATGGAATAATTTTATTTTTATTTATTTAACATTTGTTGACCAGGAAAGTCCGACTAGGTTCCACAGAGCCTGTTTTCAGCAAAGGCCCGGGGAGAAATGATCCAGATGCATGTCTTTGGAATGTGGGAGGAAACCGGAGTACCCGGAGGAAACCCACGCAAACACAGGGAGAACATGCAAACACCACACAGAAGGCACCCCAGCCGAGAATTGAACCGGAGAACCTCTTGCTGTGAGGCAACAATGTTAACTGCCGCACCACTGCGCCGCCCATAAGCAGGGTGTTTGTTAATTCGATCCTAGTTTGTTTACCAAGGTAAAGTTTGTGTCGGTATAGTTTGCTATGTTTGAAGTGGGTTTTCTTTACTGTATTATGTGTTGTTCAAAGAGAAGTTATTGTCAATAGTAATTCCTAGAAGTTTTGTGGATTGTGCTTGTTCTGTTTCAGTTTTGTTATGAGAGAAATTTTTGAATTCTGTAGTTGGAGGTTTTGATGAGAATAATAGCAGTTTAGTTTTTTGGGGGTTAAGCATTAGTTGAGACTCATTTAGCTATATTTCTATAGAGGAGAAAGCATCTTGGGTGAGTTTTTGGAGGTTAGAGAAATTATTGGAGGATGAGATGATAGCTGAGTTGTCTGCATATTGAATTAGTATGCTTTGATAGGAGGCTTTGTTTAGATCATTAACGAATATATTGCAGAGTAGTGGTCCTAAAATGGATCCCTGTGGAACACCTATGTTGTTTGCCAGGTAATCAGATTGTTGGTTTTACCATCTAACTGATTGCTGTCTATTGTTTAGATAAGAGGAAAACCAGGTTGTTACCCTTTGAGAACAACCCAGTTTGTCCAGTTGTTGCAAAAGCTTAGGGTGAGATAATGTGTTGAATGCTTTTGAGAGGTCTAGCTGGAGTACAGAAGTCAGTAGGCCAGCATCAAGAGCTTTATTCACAGTATCAGTAATGGAGTGTAAAGCTGAGGTAGTACTATGTCCTGGGCGGAAGCCATGTTGTGTGGGAGATAAAAGGTTATTATTGATGAGGTGATTGAGTAGTTGTGTCTGAATACATTTTTCCAGGATTTTGGATAGTGGGAAGAGGATGGAGATGGGTCGGTAGTTTGTGAGATCATGGGCATTACCTCCTTTGTGAAGTGGGGTAATAATGGATTTTTCCATAGTAGGAGGACATATAATTCAGTGATACAGTGGTTAAAAAGCATGCTGACTGGATAAGCTACAGCCTTAGCTGCTAGTTGTAAGTATTCTGGTGGTAGGTTATCCGCAGAAAGTGAGTAAGGTTTTAATTTGTTTAGTATTTTTTTAACTAGGAATGTAGGCACAGGTTGGAGTGAGAAAGATGAATTAACTAGTGAAGTATTTGTGGGGAGTAGTGGATCTATGGGGATAGTACTAGAGATGGCATTTATTTTAGAGGTTGAGTCATTTTTTAATGTTTGGATGGTGTCAATAAAGTGGTTATTGAATATATGGGCTATCTTTAGAGGGTTTTTTCAGGAGTGGGTGATGGATTTTGAATGTTACCTGGATTCAAGAGTGGGGATATGGATTTCCAGAATTTTTTAGGGTTTGTATTTTGGGAGGAGAGTTTAGAGGAGAAATTGGTTTGCTTATCAGTTATGATAAGTTTTTCTGTGGCATATAGCATGTATGATTTGAAATTGTGATAATAGGAGCAGTTGGAGGAATTCCAGCCATTGAAGAGAGTTGAGTGCAAGGCAATGCTGAGAACTGTAAGGAGAGTTGGTGGCAATTCTAGCTATTTTGTGGTATGTTTGTTGGAGTTTGGATAAGGTGGTAGTCTGTATGCTAGTTAAGATTGGGGCAGCATAGAGGAGGGGGTGAGAAGGAGAGCATTTGAAGTAAGAAATTTTCTATTTCGGTAAAGTAGTTCCAGTTTTTCATGGGATTTTTTAATACTTTGAAGGATATGCAAGTTAAATTTTAGTTCATCATCTATGATGGTACCTAGGAGCTTAGTGTGGGATTCAGGTTCAATGGTGGTCTTCTTTGAGGATGTGATGACAAAAGTTGATTTATGATTAGAGAGAGAACAAGAGAGAAAAAGCAGGAGTTTAGTTTTTTTTTTTTTGGGGGGGGGGGTTAAGATGAGCTGAATGTCAGATAGCCACTTTCCTATGGATAAAAAGGAGTCTTGGGTATGAGCAAGAGGGCCTAAGAGATTGTTGGAAATGTTGATGAGTGTGGAGTTGTCAGCATATTGAATAAGGGAGGATTGTTTGCAAGCTGTGTGGAGATCATTGGTGAAAATATTGAAAAGGAGGGGGCCCCATGATGGACCCTGGGAGTACTCAATAGGATCATAGGAAGTTACTAGGCTATTAGCCAAGAGTTCAGCCCATGTTTATACAAGTCAGCACCCAAAGCCCCTGTCCAGCAGGGACACAGGTGGAATCCCAGGGTGTATTTTCTGTTACCCATCCAGTTATCCAGGTTGCACTTGAAAAGGGATAGTGAGGTACTCTGCTTGGCATGGAGAGGGAGTCCATTCCACAGATGGGGGAGTCTCTGGGACACAAATCTGTCCCACCAACAAGTCCTTTTGATGTCACAGACCAGGTTGAGGTTGCGTGTGTTGGTTACTTGAGTGGAACTTGACTTGCGGGCATGCAACAGTCCCATCAAGGCAGGGTCTGAGATTGCTTTGTATGCCAAACAAAGGTCACCTCTGAGGAGTCTGCATGAAAATGAGTAGAGGGACAGGGCTTTTAGCCTATCTGTGTAGGGTAGATGTTTGAGGCCCTGCATTCTTCTGGTGAGAAACCTCTGTGGTCTCTCCAGCTGCTGCATATGCTTTGCGAAGTACATGCCGAAGGGGGCATTATACTCAATAATTGGCCTTATAAGGGAAGAATACAGGGATGTTATGATCTCCTTGTCCCTGGATGAGATATCCTTACTTATGAGGTGGGCCATGTAGAAAGCTTTCTGTACAACATGGTGGTAAAAAGTCAGGTTGCTATCAATCTGGCTGCCCAAATTCCTCTCAACTTATTGCATGCTTAGGACATTGTTATTAATGTGATAATATATGGGGATATCACTCTCCCCAAAGAGGATGATGATGCATTTTTTGGCATTCAGCTTGAGGCCATGTTTCTGGCACCCATCATTTGTTTGGGTGAGACCCTCTTGGAAGACGTGCACATCACTTGGGAAATTGATGACCGTACCCAGCTTGCAGTCATCTGCAAACTTGGTCAGCCATAGCCTACTGGTTTTGGCCTGCACCTCAGAGAAGTATATCTTGAATAACAGAGGTCCCAAGACCGATCCCTGGGGTATGCCACTCACTACGGGTCTACTACTTGAGGTGGCTTCCCCTATTTTGATTAGGTGGATTCTATCAGTGAGCCAGTTTGCTACCCATCTGATAACATATGGATTGATGCCTAGTTGAGAGAGTTTATCTATTATGCCCGAGTGGGGAATAGTGTAGAAGGCCGTGGCCAAGTCAAAGTAGGTTGTGTGCACCTTCTTCCCCTTGTCCATGCCTTTGGTGACTGTCTCAAAGAAGTCAACCAGATTTAACAGACATCACCTCCCCTTGACAAACCTAAACTGTGTGAGGTTGAGTATTTGGAGGGTGCCAACGTCCCTGTTAATGAGGTCCATGATAATTCTTTCCATGGCCTTGAAGATCAGGCTAGTTAGGCTGATGGGTCTATAATTTCCCAGATTGGTGGATGCTCCACCTTTGTGTAAAGCAATGACAGTGGCTGTCCTCCACTTGGCTGGGACAAAGCCAGTACTCAGGCTTTGGTTAAATAGGGTGCCTAATGGTGCTGCAAGTTCATGCATAGGTTCATGTAGTATATAGCCTGGAATGTTATCGGGTCCCATGGAGGCTGTATTTTTTGCCTTTGAGAGGGAAGTGATAACCTGTTCCTAGAGATAAGGGGAGGGAGGCAGGTACTGGGGATGTCCTATTTATTGTTTGGGAGGACAAAAGGGTGAATTTTTTGCTGATTCTGTCAGCCAGTAGGTTGGCTATATCTACAGCATTTGTTTATGTAGTGTCCTTGACCTGAACAGACCTGGGTGCTTCCTTTGAGATTCCAGACATATGTGAAGAAGGCCTTATGATTGTCTCTAGTAGATGTGGTCAATATGGACTCAAAGTTGGCTTAAGAGGATTTCACTAGTGCTCTTATTTGCTTGTTTAGGCTAATGAGTGATTGTTTCTAATTGGGCATCTACTCCTTCTTGATCCTGGACAGCAATTTTTTTTCCTTTTGTTATATAGTTTATTTATTGCAGATGTCCACCAGACAGGTTTACTCTTCCTTGCAGAGAAGGATTTTGTTCCGTCAGGCATTCCTGATTCCATGCATCTATATAAGTGCTTGTATAGTACTTTGGTGTAGATTTGGACATTGGTGCCAGTTCCAACAGAGGGGGAGGGGGCTGTGAAGCTGTGTATACAATCCCTCAGGAGGTTGTAATCAGCTTTAGAGAAGTTTTTTTGTTTGACCCTAACTAGAGGTGGGGTCAGGGGAGATGCTCACTTCGAAAGTGACCACTTTATGGTTGGATCTTATCAGGGAGGATGATACTGTAAGGGTGCTCCATTGGGTACTCATGTTGGTTAATACCAAGTTTAAGATATTGTTACCTCTTGCAGGGGTATTGACTAGCTGTTTCAAGGCATTTACATTGATAAAATCAAGGATTCTCTGGGCATTTGCGTTCTGACATGAGTAGCTTTTTCAGTCTATGATTAGGTAGTTAAAGTCGCCCAGGTTCAGGGTAAAGGGTTGAATCTTGATAGATTCAAAGAGGTCCAGATAGGTGGAGTTGGCATCTGGAGTCAAATTTGGGGGCCTGTAGCTAGCTATGATCTGAATAGGGGCATTGTTAACAGTTAACTGCACCTGGAGTGTCTCGTGTGCTTCATACTGTTTGACCAGTCTGGAGGTGTGTGTGTATTTAATATATATTGAAACTCCACGTCCTTTGACTTTTCTGCCCACAGTTTGGGTTCTGAGTATATGATAGGATGAGTAACCAGGTAAGGCTGGGGTGCTCTCTGCAGCTTTGAGCCAGGTTTCTGTAACTGCATACGTTTCAGCATCTTCCAGAGTTAAGAATTATTGCAATGAGTGCAGTTTCATGTTTAGACTCCTTGCATTTAGCAGCATGACCTTTAATTTGCGATCTGTTGAATTTTTTTTGTGGTTTTATTGACCTCAGGACTTTTCCTAAAAAAGGCACTATGTGGGAGGCAAGGGCTTTTGCCAGAAGCCTGAAGGCCAAGTGAGACAGATGCAGGCCATCTCTAGCAAAGCATCAAGGTCTGTCGATCATATCTTTCCAGGCTGTCAGGTACTGAATCCCCCTGGAATGACAGCAGAAACTAAGCCAATTGTTAAAGTCAATCACTATCTGTTTGTATTAAGGCATCATTCTGGGTGACAATAGAATGCTGCTTAAGGCTAGGGACATACCTGCCTGGGACACATATTTAATGAGCTCAATCATCGTGTCTCTCTTCATATAGTCCAGGGAAGTATGTCTCAAGTCATTCACTCCAGCATGGAGTATGACAGAGTCATAACAGTACTTGCTGTTGAGAGACTTGAGTGAGTGTGTGATATGGTGGATTCTGGCACCTGACAGACAACAAACCGTGATTAATCCTTATCCAGCCTGGTGAGAGGCACAGCTGTGTGTCTCACAATGGAGTCTCCTATGACTAATATGTTTGGTTTATGGTTAGGCTTTTGTGGTTGTGAGACACTGGTGTGTGGACTATGCATGATATGTGGTGTGGAGCATTGTGGAGTTTGTGTGTGTTTTTGCCTCTGAGGTCTCCTTTGTTAGGGTTTGCGAATCTGGTGTGATGGGAATAGAGGGGGAGCAGCAGGTGAGCCATCTGACAGATTGTTGCCTATTGGAGAGGTAACTAAAGAATCAGTTAATGGAGGGAGCAGAGAGATTGAGGTTAGCAAGTTTAGATAAAAGAATAGGGTGAAAAAGTGTAAAAGGCTTTCGAGAGGTCAAGGAAAAGACAGGATACAAGTTGGTTGTTATCACTGGCCTCAGCTACTGTATGAGTAAATGATAGGAGTGCTGTTGCAGTATTGTGGTCTGGCCAAAATCCATGTTGCATTGGCGTTAGAAGGTTTTCCTGGAAGAGAAAATTGAGCAACTGAGTATGAATGCATTTTTCAAGTATTTTAGAGAGAGGGGAAAGGATGGCTATGGGTCTATAGTTGGATGGGTGAGTAGAATTGCTATGCAATCGGATAGTGTAGAAAGATTTCCAAATGTCAAGGACGGTGGCTTCTTGAATGGATCTATTGATTAGAAGGGATACAGGGTAGGCTATGGATTCGGCTGCTAGTATGAGGAAAATAGGAGGAAGATTATGTGTGGAGGGAGAGCAAGGTTTGAGCTTATGCAGGAGTGATTTGATGTAGGCCTTCGAAACAGGTTGAAAGGTAAAGACGTTTTTGTTTTGTGGGTTGGAAGGAGTAGGAGAGAGAATTGTGTTGTGGTTACTGTGAGTCAGTTTTTGGACAGTATCAATGAAGTAATTATTGAGAAGGATAGCAGTTTCTAGAGCAGATTTATTTGGGAAGGGGGGGGGAGTGTAAGGACAACCAGGCTGGAGAATTTTATATGAAAATATATATTTTAAATCACAGATATGCATCTGCATGTGTACACTTACAACTACTTGTTCAAAAAAATTGCATTTCCATATGATTTCATTTACTATTTCATTATCTTAAGTTGTAGTTAAATTACATGCAGACAGTTTTTGTAAATAAAGGATTTTGTTTGTGTAGGCGAGTGAAATATTTATTAGTATAATAATTAAGACAGTCATTTCTTTCACGGTATTAGCTGCATGTACAAGATGGCTGAACTGTCAGTCAGGCCCAAACCATAGTCAAAGTTGAGGTTGGGGAAGGGGGGTGGGGGTTGTAGTATTAAGTGAATGACCAACACATACTTTAGTGAGACATGACCAGCTGTATTACTTTTGCATTACTTTTGCATACATTTTTAAATCATCCCCTTGTATGCTTAGAATTATTAAGCAAAAAAGTATCAAAGCACACACTTTTTTAAAGCTAGGGAACTGAAAACCTCCTTGCATTACTACATTTCCCTTATGCGTGAAGACCTACTGCCTGAACACAATCTACAAGCTGTTATATGTAAAGCATAGTATTTTAAAACACCATTTCACCAAAAGTGTAACAATTGTTGTTTTAACTTTCAGTAAAGGGAAGATTAGCACAGTGTGAAAATTCAAATAGTAAGCCACTACAGCAGTGAAAGAAATATCTAGCATATCAATACTAGTGATATCAGTAATATTAAGGAAAAAAAGGTGAAAGACAAGTAAAGAACGATTGTCTCATGTCTTCTCTTTCTATCCAACAGGGAAATTAAATATAATAAGCATCAGTAAGAAAGGAGAACAGCAAGGCTACATGAATAAAGTAATAAGAAGAATTGTGTTTAACTGATTTAATTTATATATATATAGACACACACACACACACGCACACACATAAGGAAAGCATATATAAAGGAAGGTAGCTGAAGCACTACAATGTATTTGGAACATTACTGCACCCATGTGTAAGAGATATGTCAGTATATAAATGCAGTAAACAGTCTTTAACAGATTTCATTAATGTATATAAAGAATTTATAAAACAAGGTAAATGAAACTCTGCAGTGCATTCAGTACATTACTGAAACAGAATGTAAAAGATATATCAATACACAACTGGGATATTCTGTCTTTAACTGATTTTATAAGATGTAAGTATTTATAAAGGGTGTTTTTAATACAGCTTTGTAAACAAATGCATATCAGGAGCAGATATGATAATTTAGTTTGTGTAGTAGACTGCAAAATGACACTAAACCTTGATAGCAATATACTTTCCTCCCACGTACTCATAAGTACATTCCATATCATTTCATTCAAAGTATGCATAAGCACTTCTCATACCATTCTTCCTATGTACACATAAGCACTTCCCAAACCAGTATTCCCATGCCAGTATAAGCATTTTCCATGCATTCTGTTTTACTTCAATAAAGACTTATAAAAATAAAAATGTTTAAAAGTAAGAAACTGAATCTTGTGTAACATGATGTGTGAATTTATTGCGCAGATTTTTTTTGTGACACCCCCTTTATTTCTCTGTTTTTCTTATTTAATTATACATACCTTTCATGGCCTTTCAACCTCTTAGAGCAAGAATTATGGACAAAGCCACAAATAATGGGGAGGACGAAGGCCCCATAATAGGTACAATTTTTAAATATTGCTCTGACAAAACTTGGAAAGTTGACAGAATAACAGGTTTTAGAATAGTTTGAATTTTCTGAAGGATATAAAATCTGAAATTCAATTGTCTGCCATTATTTTCTGACTCCAGTCCTCAATGATTTGCCAGTGATTTGCCAGAAAACCACAATTTTATGAGAAATAGACCAAAAATATGAGGCAAAAGTCTGGATATTCTGTGAAAATCTGGGCAGAAGTATGTTCCTTTCTCCTTTTTCATTTTTTTCTCTCCCATTTATGTTTTTTTACAGATCCATTTTCATAAGGAGCAGCCAGATGTGTACCCCTAGGTTAGAGAGTGTGCACTGTCTGCCCATCCAGGGACATCCTGATACAGTCAGGTGGTGGCACTAATTCTGTAGGCCCCCTACCATATGGAAGCCTGTCAAGCCTCCCTAAATGTGGGCTTTGGGACTTGGTTGAGGACTCATCATAGATAAACAGATTCAGTCAGTCAAGCCATCTCTATAGCATGTTGAAGGCATGCTGTCCCAGTTGGTGGCAACAACTGCACTACCACAGGCCCCTACCTCCCTCAATGTTGGGATCTTTTTTTGTACCACCATCTGGCAGTGGAAATGTTTGAGACACTGTGGACTGGGGGTTCCTGCTGGTGCCATTCCTTACCACCCCTTTTTCCCCTATCCTTTCTCCTGATCCCTCATGACTATTTCCCACCCACACTAACCTCTTATACGAAAAATATTTGAAAAAATAGGGAGGATCATTCCCCACCAAAAACAGTGTGTCCCTCCTCTCCCACCTCCTCTGGCACTACCCTCTTGATGTGCTCCTGCTGTGCCTCCCACTTTGTTGGGTCTCCCCTTTTTCAATCTTTTCTATCTCCCACTTTCTATTCTTTAAAGTAACCAACAGGGTATCCAAATAAGGACACCCCTATTTCAAATATTGTAAACCCCTTTATTTTTTTAAATATTAATAATATAACCTGTGTAGTCTGCTGCTTGCCTTTGGTCTTTCAACAAAGACTCCTTATAGCCACATCCATCAGCAATATCCTTAAGAAGTAATCCAAAACCTATGGCTTTCATGTACTACTTTGCATCTAGTTAATGCTTAATTTTAGGTACTTTATAATTTTGCCATAACTAGGCATGGTTTTCTAAATGCCTTCCCTTTTCCTTATTCAGCAGGAATAGCCTGTGCTGAGCTTATTTGCATATACACGTCGTGGCGCTCTTCATAGATAATTGCTTTGTAGCTGCAACATCCATGACTATGAATACCACCAGTGGTTGCAAATGGTATTGTATATTTGTTTTGATTGTATAGTTAGATGTTGCTTCTATCATTTCCAACTCTTGCCTCTTTTTGACATTAAATGCTTAATGCCAGCTGACATCCAGGGGAAGAGAAGGATTTCTCTATCTCTCCACAAGTAGGTGCTAAGTAGAAAACCTAACAATATATTGTTAAAATATTCAACGACTTTATCAAAGGGCCAACATCATTAAGAGAGACCAGTTGCATTGTTGTACTGAATTTGTCTTTACTGAAGATTTTTTTTTAAATGCTTCCAGTAAAAAAATAAGTTTTATTAAGGTTTTGTAACCTAAGAGCAAAAACGTAGGGTGGTGGTCACACTTAAGAGTGTCTGGAAGTATTCCTGATGTGAGAATGTTAGTTGCATGATTTGTTAGGATTACATCAGTGATGCTTTGTTTACCAGATACTTTGTCAAGTTTTGTTGGCTGCGTACCTAGCTGACTAAAGCCAAACAGATTGATATTTGGTGTGTTTGATGGCAATATTGTAATTGTTGACCAATGTAGATTAAAATCTCCTAGTATAATTCCTTGCCATTTTATGTTGTCAGAGAGCCACTTTTGCACTTAAAAGAAGTTAATGCTTTTTTCTTTCCATATGTAGTTCTCTACATAGGGGTAACCGTAGTAGAAATTTACAACAATACAAGCTTACATTATGGGATTTTTTTTGCGTAGCCACTCACAATATGCAACATACTTTCTAAAAAATCATAATACAGCAATGTAGGCACAAACTGAACATACAGATTCTAAATTCCACTAAGATGATATCCAGAGACAAGAATCAAACTATAGACCACTGAGTTGAGAAATGGCACTATTGCTATTATACTATAATCTTGAAGTAGTATAGGTTCCATGTTCAATATTACAACACTGGAATGTGTAAAATAGTAACAAATCGTTTAAAAAACATAAGCAATTTATAGCAGTGCTCATGAAACAAAAATCTGGAGTGATATTCATGAAATGACAATTAGTAAAGTAGCAAAGCCAAAATCCAGTGTCCCTAGAGAAATGGAATGCTTTAAAAATATTCTAAAATACTTCAAAAACATTGGTACAGAAAATAAATATGCAAAAGACCAAAAACATTCACTAACCAGATTTATGTAATTTCTGAAAATCACTTCAGTTGCATTGAAAGAGCAGATAGGTATATACCCAATCTTCTTCTTTTGGCATTTCCTGGTTAGGGGTCGCCACAGCGGATCATCTGTCTGCTCATGAGTGACAGTAGAGTTTTTATGGTGTTGATTTGCCAGCCTGGCACCCAACCTTCCATGGAATGCACACACATGCACGCACTCATGCCTAGGGTCAATTTAGAGTGTCTAATCCACCTACAGCATGTCTTTGGGATGAAACCGGAGCACCTGAAGGAAACCCATGCAACCACAGGGAGGACATGCAGACTCCACACAGAAGGCACCCCAGCCAAGGATTCAACTGGAGAACCTCTTGTTGTGAGGTGACAATCCTAACCACTGCACCACTGTGGCCGACCTATAAGTATAGACCCAATAATCATACTAATTATCAGAAGTGGACTGTAGGTTAAGCTTTCAACTGCAGCCATGCACTGCAATGCAAGCAAAGAAATCACATTTATAAAAGGGTGCGTAACTTAATAAAACATAACTTCAAAACATTATTTTTGTTGTCTGATTACTTTTGGGGCAGGGGTTATTACTTTTGTTCAGAAATTAAAGCTTATGAAGGCAGCCTTGCCATAACTTACATCTCACCACCAGAACACTGCAGTACACTCTCTAAAAATGAAACAAGCAGAATGGATTATTTTGTTTAGACTAACAGTAACAAGGGACACTGAGAGACACATTTGTCTTAGACTGCATTTTCAGACAACAGCATTCCAAAGAAATGCTGAGAAAGCATCTTGTTCATAAGTATTGACTGATTTACTGACTGATGGAACAACCGCCATGTTTAATTATATAGCCTCGTTAAGTCTTTAAGGTCAGTTTCAGGGAGAGTACAAAGACGTCAGCAAAGCAGAATTCCACAGAATAATAATACGCAACAGAACTAGGATAACGTACCTACAAATAGGAGAACACATTTGGTGATGATTTATGATTCATGATTAAAACGATAAGGAAAGAAATGCAACATTGTTTATCTCAAAAAGTCACGCGACAAAACATTTTCAGTTATTACATATACTGTAGAGATCCTATACAGGTAACACTATAGAGAAAAATTAGAAGACAAGGAAAGGGTAGAGGAGTTTGAGAAAAGGAGGGAGGGAGGAGGGAAGAGAATAGGTAATATAAGGGAAGCTGTTCTACTTCAGCAGATTCTTAAGCAGACTTGACTAAAGAAGGGAATTGATCACCACCAGAAATATTTAAAGGAATGGCATTTCGAAATCTCATCACTGAGAAAGCCATAAACATTTGTCTAGCCTGTAGTCAAGTCTGTCTGAAAATTCATGGCAGACTGTACATAGGGAAAGGTAACTTTTGTATGCAGCAAGGTTCAAAGACAAAGAAACAGAAACAGGAAGACAGACTTATGTAGTAAGTAACAGGTAATACAAATATGTTTGTTATGAAAGGAAAGCCAGAGCAATACCTGGGGAAAATAGCATAATACTAGGAGTGAGGATGAGCAGTGACAAGTCTGATATGGCTGCAGTGTACGGACTGTAGAGCTGTCCTAAGATGCAACATTTTTAGAACCTCAAGAAACAAAAATAGATGTAAGACTCATTCTACAATTTGGTGCCTTGCTCAGGGGCAGTATTAATCGGCAAAATCATTCATTTTCGCTATATTCAAATGATGCAAAATCTGGTCTGTTTTCAAAGTAGAGCTTAGAATCAAAACAAACCTGCTGTTATTCATAAGCAGACAGTTTGTTTATTTATGTATTTATTTATTTATATTTGTTATCCTGGGTAGCACACTGATTTTTGTGGACCTTTTTCAGATTCAGCCAGGGTGCCATGTCTAGTTATATGACTTGTTCAGGGTCACACAGTTAGACAATGGAGGAAGAGGGAATCAGTTGTTTTATAATGGGGTCATTGTCAGCACACAGATACATATTGTGTCATTATGTTAATAAAATACTTGCAGATTTTCTGTTATCTAGGAATAAAAGATTTATTTTTTTGATTTAGAGTCTGTAGTGATTTGGGGCAGCCACGGTGGTGCAGCGGTTAGCATTGCCACCTCACAGCAAGAGGTTCTCCGGTTCGATTCTCAGCTGGGGTGCCTTCTGTGAGGAGTTTGCATGTCCTCCCTGTGGTCATGTGTGTTTCTTCCGGGTGCTCCGGTTTCCTCCCAAAGACATTCTGTAGGTGGATTGGACACTCTAAATTGGTCCTAGGTGTATGTGTGCATGTGTGTGCCTTCTGTGGAATGTTGGGCACTGGGCTGGCAACTCAACACCATAAAACTCCACTGCCAATCATGAGCAGACAGATGATCTGCTGTGGTGACCCCTAACCGGGAAAAAGCTGGAAGAAGAAGAAGAGTCTGTAGTGATTTAATATTCAGTTGAAATATACTTCGATCACAGTGCATAGAAAATCACCGAAATATGCACACAGACATAGGAAGAAGAAATAAATAAGAAAAAAAGTAGAAAACCTACAAAATAGCTAGCCTTTGTGACACGAAGGAACATGCACTGGGAGTAGAAAAGACAGCCGCATCTTTGCAGATGGATTGTTGCAAAACAACAAGGTAGCCATCCAAAAGCAAAAGTAATTAACATTTGGAGTAGTCATTCTTTTCTTACTAAGGTACAGACCAATATGTGATAAAAACTATTCTGTAAATCATTTTTAATATTGACTTTATATTTCTTTTCCAGTATACCATTCTGTGCCTTATCGGTTAGCTTGTATTTAAGAGTACTGGCATGAACATAGAAACAAAACTGAGGATGCTCATTTTAAGATCTACATTTGTTCAAGTGACAATCAACAATTGTACTTTATAAAACAATGTCACAGATGACAGTGAGCCATCAGGACGGTCAACAGGATTAAATGCAGCAGTGATCATTTCATTCGATTCACAATCTTGTTTCTTCTAGGCATTCACATGAAGGGTTATAGATGAGACAGTAATCACATCTGGGTAATCATAGCAACCTGAATGTACATTTACATTACTGTGTTGTTGTCTCATAACAGTTAGATCCACATATAGATTCTCAGCTGTATTGCCTTCTGCATTGATTTGGCATATTATTGCTATATTATTCCCAGGTTGAGGCTGAAATAGGTTCACTGGGATCAGTGCTCTACCCTGGTTAACAAATTCAAAATAAAACAAAATAAAATGAAAATAAAAATGTATGTTTAGATGTTCATCCACCATCTCTGATTTCAACACATGCTTCAAAGGAGTGTTTACAACTCGATCGGCAATGATGAATGTCTCAGTATGCCTGTATGGAGTGCATATGTATGTATGCGGGTCTTCTTCACTTGACCTAAATTTCATTTGACTGACACCCATTTGACCAACACCCAAGTGACCAAAATTTAATTTGACCTAAAACTCATTTGACTGAATCCCATTTCACCGACATGTAAGACATAGACTTGCTGTGGGTTTTCCTTCAACTGTGACTTGTTTGTGATAAAAAGAATTACTATAGCTTATAGTGCTGACTGTTAGAATTCCAATAGAAAGTAGTATTGTAGTGTTTCTAAATGTGGGTTTTTCTATTTACATTTTTATGGGAAGTATCTAAAATAATTTGGTGAATGTTTTGTGCGTTCCCAGCAGTAGTGGCAGCATGTAGAGTACTGTAAGACAAGTTAAAGGTATATGCCATGCCCTTTTCCTCACTGTAGTGCGATCCTGGAGTTAGTATATATAAATGGGGGGGGGGCACAGCCTCCCCACACTGGGGGGTGTGGGGGGAGTAGCCCCCAAGTAGTTTGGTTGTAAATTTTACCATTTCTGTTAAGAGGGTTAGTAAGTAGTTTTTAAGTTCTGGAAAGGGTTAGTTATTGGTGTTCTAAGTGTGCTTCTCTATGGTTTAAGATATAGTATGTTGAAATTCAGCATTGTAAGCTGTCAGTGAAATGGGAGTCAGTCAAATGAGTTTTAGGTCAAATGAAATTTAGGTCAATTGGGTGCTGGTCAAATGGATGTTAGTCAAATGAAATTTAGGTCAAGTGAAGTAGACCCATGTATGCATGTATGTGAGTCTGTGTACAGGGGATATCATGTATGAGCATGTGTGCATGTGTGTATATTTCTACCTGTGTTACTGTGAGTGCCCGGTGATGGGCTGTCATCCCATTTGGAGCTTTGTGCCCAGTGGCTGTACAGATAGTCTTCAGCATTCATAACTTTGAGCTGAATGCTAGTGGCTATTGGAAATGGATACGAACCAAATATGCATGCATGGGTTACAGCACTACAAGTACTGCAATTAGTAGAATCCAGGTCTGTTTTTATGAGCTAACCATACTCCACTGATGACTATGAATACATGTGTACTGGTCATAACCCTCAACCTTAAAACATAAGAAATCTGGACAGAAAAACAAGGGGGAGACAAAGGCTCAAAATCAGGAACAAATTTTAAATATTTCTATTATAAACTAGTGGCTAGAATAAAAGATTTAGCACGTGTTTTCTGAAAGAGATGAAGTCACAAACTCAAATTTATATTATTATTTAGTAACCTTAGTCTTAATTGATTTGCCAGAAAACCACAAATATTATGAGGAATTGACCAAAAGTGCTAAGTAAAAAAAAATTTACATTCTTTGAAAAAACTGACAGTTAAGAGGTCTGGCATGGGCTGCATCTCTAAAATGATGAAAGTCATCTGGAAACAGTCTGCAATAATCACCTTTTTTCTGTTTTCTAAGAGAGAATTTATTCATCTAAGAGCTGAAAATTATGTTTTTCCTTGACCGGTGTGACTTATTCTTGTTATAATTTTGAAACTGCTTGTTTTTTGCTGTGAACTCAGAGCACCTAAAAGATGAGGAAATAGTTCTACATATAAGATAAAGGACATATTCACAGATGATGAAAACTCACCCCTTGAATTTGTAGAAAGACAAGTTGGAACATAATCCATCGGTTTTGTCACCAGTACAGCTTCACAGTCTCAACAGCATCAGAAGCAATGCAGTTGTTGACAGCTTGATGTTACCTGGGTGTTAAAATATGAAATGAATTCCACAAGGTGGAACACTAAAGAAACCTGAGACAGTACAAATCTTTACATCTGAGGCAACATCCATATAGTTTAAAGCTGAATGAGAAAAACACATTTAGAGTAACTGCTGTAAGTAGAAATATTAATACTAATTATTAATCCTCAGGTCTTAGAGTCATAGAAATTAAATATCCAACATAAAAGTGTAGATCAGGTCCATGTGCCCTAATCCTTTAATGTTCTAAATCTGTTGCTCCTTATTATAAAACTATGATTTTTGATTATGCTCCTAAACTTAGAAGTAATGCACGGTTAAAGTGAGACATGTAGAAGAGTTCCGAAATGTATAATCCTGAAATATTTAAATAAAACTCATATGGGGGTGTTAGTTCAGCTGTGGAAAGTACTGCAAAATGGTACAGTACAAATAGCTGTTTCCATGGAATTGTGATGCATTACAATATTCAATAAAGCATAAGCTGCTGGTGTTATGTGTATCACAAAGTATTCTGTGTGATGTTATAAAGAAAAAGACGGTTTAAATTTGCACTCTACGCAGAGGTAAGATCATCGCTGCAATAACTTAAGTGTCCCCTATTTTGTCATATAAGAAAAGCTCTGACTGATATGAGGAGCTTGACTGAGAAACATTTATCTGAGACCTTATAAATGGTATACTTAGCAGTCGTGAAACAGGCCTCATATAGACAGTTGAGTCCTACAGGTACAGGTTGGTACAGGCCGGAGCCCAGTCCAGAGAAAAAGAAATTCACTCTTTACCACATACTGATCTTCAGGCATCGGTGTGCAAATACCTCACATTTTCAGTAGAGTAACTAGTACACATATTGCTGTGCTTTTTCATTAACATACTTGTACATGCTGCCTAAGGGTGGCTCTCAACATTGCATTCACAGCCTGCTATTTTACTACACTCTTTCAACATATCATCAGTAATCAACTGCTGCATTCTGTGGAATATGATGCAGTTACAAAATATGTTTAAGTTAGAGGTAGCATGGGATTTCAGATACTCTAGATGTCATAAGGGATGATGGTAACTGTACTCTTGAGAACAATATCTCAAGACATCATTACAGATGGGTGGGAGATTGGCATAATGGTTAAGGTGTTTGCCTTGTAGACACGAGGTACAGGGTTTGATTCTCACAGGGGGTAATTGGCTAGCCTTAAAATGGCCACACAGGTGCAGTTAGCCTAGTCAGAACTTATAGCTATGGTGATTTGTTTAATAAGCAGCTTTGTCATTCCAGAAGTCGCAGGCAGTTTGTTATGCACCAAAGGAACATTGCAATTTAAACAATTCTTAAGATCCACACTAACATGACCACATTGTTATCTAGTAACTCTCTATTACAACAACCCATCATATAACCCATCATTTCAATGATATAATGCCCTGAGTCTAGCTTTCTGATATGTAGGATCAAACTGACAAATAGCGTCTTACACTAAGATTACTGAAATGTTCTAATAATTTTAGTGCTTTGAGATACAGTGATCTTGGAGATGATTACATAAATTGGTAGAGGGATAAAGGCCTTTATAGTCTGTATAGAAAAGGCATCCTTATCCCATTGCAGGAATAAAATGGTTAGCGCATTTTACAGATTCCTGCTACTTGTTTTTCAAAAACATTATTTTAGTCTTCATGACAAAATGTGAGTCAGATATTTTAATTAATGAGAGTGCTCTAAGGTCATTTTATACACAAGGACTGCAGTGCTGTTCTTGGCAATCATAACAGAAACATGCATAGCAATGGTTTGCCGACACAAAAAAAACAAAAAAAAACAAAAAAAAAAAAAAGCACGCACACACAATACCATTTAGAAACATGTGGGCCTTGTCCCAGATGGTACTCTGTATCATACTGGTGACATACTATACATGTATGTGATGAAATGCATACATTCAAGCAGTGTAGGAGGAGACATCATTACGAGGATGCTGTTGCTAATATAATGCTGATACAGGATTCAGATGCAACTACGAACACATTCATTGAAATATATTCTACTACTGGCCACATTGCCTTAGCACACCATGTTCTGTCAGTGCCTAATAACTTTCTTACTGTCTATATCCCTTTAACTGTGTTTGTCTTGTATTGAGTGCATATAACAGTGCTATACTGCTTAAAATGATTTAATTTCATTTAACTGTATAATGTAAACAACTTATTATACTGAGTGCTTAACTGTACTTACCATGTTGTTACACAGCTCAAACTCTGTTGTACACATTTTATTGCAGTGAAACTATGTATTCTGTACTTACCTTTTATTGTTGTAATTTTCCTCTGGCTGAGGCTGAAACTTCATTTGTGATTGGTGTTCAACCCTGGATAACAAAATTAAATAAGTAAATAAATAAATATTCAATATGTATTATCATCGGGTATTGCTTCCACTACTCAACAAATGCTCACTGTCCACTAGAGATGCATGTGCAGTTTTATACAAGTCACCAATGTGTTGCTCCCCCCCATATGTGTTGGTTTTATTATCATTAGCTTTAGGTGCTAAATGGCTTTCTGCTCCTCTGAAAACAGTGTGTGTGCCTGTGATTAAATGCATATAAGCTGCAACACATCCCCATAATTATATAACACAGGACAGTTTTGTGTGCTGCTGTAGTTAATTATGAGAAACTGCAAGTGAATAAAACAAGGATGCTAGCTGACATGGCAGTGTAGACTGCAATGTTCTATGTGCAGTATGACTATATACCCCTTCTACTGACAAGGCTGAGTACTACAAAGGTTGAGTAGGGACTGCTGCAAGTCACCCCACCTTACATACCTTAGAGATTAAAATAATACACTTTGTATACTGTAAAACTAATAATTACAAATTCTTGTTACTGGTCTCCTTAATATCAATTTTAGAAGCATGTGACTACAGGCACATCATTAAGCCATTCTAAAGTTTGTAGATTTTTTAAAAACAGTTTTATTCACTCAGCCTTATGCAGTTAAGAAGACATAGATGCCTAATAAATATAGGTATAAACATACAGTTGCACTTTTAAATTTATTCATAAATGAACATGCTATCTGCCTCAAAGCTAGTATAATCCCACCTTCACTAAATTAGTATGCCCTGGTCATTAACTTAAGTGGAGATACAGACAAATGGGTGTGTTTTGGAATATGTGTATCCTGATGAAACGCACATATTTCTAGAAAAAAATGTATACATATTGCTACAAGAAAAATGTAAGTCCATTTGCATGCTATGCTAAATAATGCTGAAATGTGTCATGTGCATTTTATATTTTCAATATTTAACAGCACATAACAGCATATGCATCCTACTCTTCGTATTGCATCTGAAAGTGTCATCTTGCCCGTATGTGGATTGTCTGAAGTTTTTGTGGCACATGTGCATAGCCTGCTACATTGTATCAGAAAGAAGCAATGGCTTAAGCAATGGTGCAGCCTTTTTATGAATGGTATTCTCCAAAAGCATGAAAATATGTGTCAAAGCACTTCTTGGTTCCCACAAGATATTTAGTGCAGGTTAAATACTGTTCCATTATATCAAAGTGCAAGCAAAAAAACATTTTGTTATACATCCAAACAGATTTTCTGATGCCCCCAAATAATGATGGTCAGAGAAGGGTACAATCATAGTCAATAGTAAGGTAGAGAAGAGTTCTGTTTTCTACAGACTTCTGATGCCTCTGTAAAGGATGTCTGTTACAACTTTCACATTTAATAAAGCTCCCTAGATGTGACTTTGTATTTCATAGGTGGACCACATATATAATAGGATGAATGTTTTGCAAACTAATGCCATTACCAACCAGGAAACATATAATAATACATGCACTAAGCCTTGTATTGTTTCAGACAAATTACAAATATTACTTTATTAATCTTTCCTTTTAAGCACCTGGGTGGCTGCAATACCCATCTCATTTGATGTGAGGGGGTAGCAGCAATGATACTGGGTCCATAATATTTTGTAATGTCAGAATATCCCTTATTTTTATACTTTATTTGCAGAATGTATGAAGCTATTTCCTTCTGCCAGAAAGAGTACTTGATACTGCAGATTTGACAGACTTTATATATATATATATATATATATATATATATATATATATATATATATATATATGTATATATATATATATATATATATACGTATGAAGCATAAAGAAATAACTGAAAACTAGTTTTCAGATGAAGCAACATTATATTGCACTGTAAAATGTTTTGTCCTAATTTCATTTCTTGTTGAAAGGAGATTTGAAGCGTTTGCTTACATTTGATTCCTGTGCTGTATAACTGATACAACAAATGATAATTTCACACCAACCTCTCATTTTCCTTTGGTAAATGACTGTTAGCTTCCCGTTAGTAAATTTGGAAAACACAAGTAGCTTCTGTATGACTCAAAACCACTGTCACTTGAGCTTTTCTATTACATTAATACTTTATAAATGTGTCCATTTGTAATAACATTAACTGTGCGTTTTTATGGATTACTGTTTCTCTCAAAATGCTTGATTGACCTTTTCTGTACATTTGTCCTTATTAATACTATGGGAAATGCAAACAGCAAACATTTTTATTTTATTCTGTGTGTTACCATCCATATCAGCACTACGAGTAGAACAGCACTCAGTTCTGCTTCTTAACAAATGTTTTGTATTATTTTTGAGTGGTTTTAACAATTTGTTCATTAAAGAACACCGGTTAAGTTTAAACAGACAGAGAAAAGGCTGTTTCTTTTTTAATTTGTCGTGGTTGATTCCACTAAAATGTGGTTGATAGTTATTGATTGCTAATTCATGTCTGTTTCAGATGTTATATAATTACTTAATTTCTTACATGAGTCGTGGAAAAGCCGTGCCACTAAGATGCATTTTTCGTTTTTGATTCATTAATAAGCATATTCTTGCTCTCTCCATTCTCATTCGTAAAAAGAGTTTTTCTTTCTTTTTCACTGTGATGCTGTAAACTTTTCTACTAAACAGAAACTCCTATATAAGCTGTAAAGGGTGAAGTAAATTACCTCAAGAAACACTATGCATGACTGACAAATCTTATCTGCACATGCAATAATGTTTACTGACTAGTGTATCTACTAGACACAAGCATAGATAGCTGGAAGTGATAGAAGAATAAGAATATGGGTAAATGGACTGCTAGAGTCTCACAATATGCAAATGGAGGTTGATGAAAGAATGAAATTCATTAGGTAGTCATGGGTATAACCCACTGTCCTACCTTACCTAATATGCATTGGTACTTTACTAGCAAGTAACTAACTGTTCATAGGTTCCTAGCTAAGTACTAGGGTAGCTGCCCTTGTGGGCCATTTTAAGCCCAGCCAAATTCCCTTCTGGAGAATCAAAACTTGTTCATCTGGCATGAAAGGTAAACACCTTAACCATTATACCAGACCCACCCACCCATTGCAGACAATCAATAGTGTGAGGTTTGGTGGGCACCAGTAAACCTAGTCAGCAAGATGACAGTGGGAATGTGGAACGCTGTATACCTCAGGGAATTAGCAGAAATACAAACTAACCTGAACACCTGCAGAACAGAATCTGCAATGATGGTAACATGGCAAAGCTGTAGAGCATATAAGATAAGAGAAACAGAAGATATAGACAGAAAAACTGAGAGAAACTGATAAAGGTATAAAGTATGTTGCCAGGCAAAATTACTGAAATATCTGCCCTGAAGGCCTGCTTAGCACAAGGAAATAGGTTCATGGAATATACAGGGAAGCAATAAGGGAGGATGGTATCATTAGGATGTATAATTACCTTTCACAACACAATGATGGGATAGAGCATTGCAAAACAACAGAAGGCTTAGTGGTGTCTGATCTCCTTAGTGAGGCTTGGACTGTCACCTCAGTAGAAGGGGTAGCAATGTCCTAGCAGCTATCCGTTACACAGGTTTGAGAAATCTGAGCAGTGTTACAGGAGTTTGGGGACATATTCACTAGGAAACGAGGGTGTACCCACCTGGTGCAGCACCATGTGGATACAGGATCCCAAATGCCTATTAAGCAGGGTACTTATAGGGTACCTGAGAGAGTCAAACAGACTCTGAGGGAGGAGATACAGGAAATGTTGGAACTAAGAATAATCCAGTAGTCCAGCTGTCCCTAGGCCTCCCCAGTGGTGCAGGTACCAAAGAAGGATGGCAGCACCAGGTTCTGTGTGGACTACAGGAAATTAAATAGTCACATTGAATCAGATGCTTAACCCATGCCTATGACAGATGAGTCCCTACAGCAGCTGGGTGGGGCTAAGTATCTTACCACTATTGATCTTACGAAGGGTTACTAGCAGGTGTCCTTGACTTCCAGTGTTAGAGTGATGTCAACCTTTGTGACTCTTTTTGGCTTGTACGAGTTCACAAAGATGCCCTTTGGGATTAAAAATGCTCCATTGACTTTACAGAGGTTGGTAGATTGTTTAATAGCAGGAGCAGGAGATTTTACCATTACATACCTAGATGATATTGCCGTCTACAGCATGTAGAGCATCTAGAGCACCTTCAGCATGTCAGGGAGGTGCTGGGCAGACTACCGAGGGCAGGATTGACCATTAAGCCCATTAAGTGTCAGGTGGGTATGGCAGAAGTCTCCTACCTAGGACACATAGTGGGGAGTGTAAGATCAGGCCAGAACCTGCTAAAGTGGAAGCCATTCAGGCATGACCTGTCCCTGTCACCAGAAAGCAGGTGAGGGCATTCTTAGGGGCAGCAGGGTACTACAGAAAGTGTATCCCCAATTATAGTACCATAGCTTCTCCCCTCACAGACCTAACAAGGAAAAACAAGCCAGATAATATAGTGTGGACCCTAGCATGTTAGCAGGCATTCCAGAAGCTTAAAAGAGCTTTGGGAGGACCCCCTGTGTTAGCCAGTCCAGATTACAGCAAAGAATTTGTTGTACAGGTGGATGCTTCAAACCATGGGGTGGGGGCTGTACTCTGTCAGGTCTCCCCAGAGGGAGAAGAGCAGCAGTGGTATATCTCAATTGTAAGCTCCAACCCAGGGAAGAATGTCATGCAGCTGTACAAAAGGAATGTCTAGCCATAGTGTGGGCACTGCAAAATCTTCAGCTTTATCTGTATGGAAGGAAATTCACTGTAGTTACAGACCAAAATCCTTTAACATGGCTACATTGACCCAGACAGAAAAATGACAAGTTACTAAGGTGGAACCTAGGGTTACAAGCATATGATATAACAGTGCAGCATTGCAGTGGGGTCAGCAATGCCAGCACAGATGGACTTTCAAGAAAGGGAATGGGGTAAGGTATTCCCAGATAGGCCCAATCCTCTCAAGCAACAATTCTTAAGGGTCACTTAAAAAACTAGTTTGAGTTTTTTTTTTGATGGGGGAGAAGTGTGACAAAGGGAAATACTGCCAGACCAGCTATCTGGAATTTTGTAAATAATTCTCTGTGTTTCTGAGTATTGATATTATTTATACAGAAGTGTGTGTAAAGTACTGAGCTAAAATGTAACTACAGCATCCCCTATTGGAATAGAACAGGAATGTACCTGCACTATTGTAACTGTTTAGATGTGTATGTTTAATGCAAACTGGAACATAGAAGGTTAACGTAAAAAAGATTCAAAGAAAATAGTTGAAATTAAATTGTTTCATAACCACATAATAAAAGAGATGTTATCTCTCAGTTTCAGTGCAATAACAGGCACAATGTCTAGTGCTAGAAGTTTTTTTGTATTGTCTTGAAAGAGAAGTAATTACTAGGTTTAAGATGTAGAAGTGATTTATTGTTTTATGACTTCCAGAATCTGCAAACATCTGAGACATATGTATTTTTCACAGGGACATGCTAAAATTCTGTTAGTTTCTGACAAAGCGGGTTAACTTGGGAACTGAAGTCAGGTGACAAAAAGTGATGTCATCCAAGCTAACCCAACAGTAATATTTGATATTAATTTAATAACTCTCTCAGAGAGAGAGACTGTACATTTTGTATTTTGTCTTTGACCTGAAAACATCCCCTCTCACCACATCTGCACTTTCCTTGCTGTAAGTAAGTTTTTAGGGCATAGTAACTCTTTTAGATTCAGATATGAATATAATAAAGTGCAGATAAGATGTTTTCTTTATTTCTTTGAGACTGTCCTGCAATGTTGTTTTAAATCTTTCCTGTGATTTTAAACTCTGATGTAACTGATTACTTCCTGAGTATTGTCTTGTTCTTTTATTATTTATTATTAAATATATTTAAACCTTTTAATTATGGCTGGTCTGTTTAGAGATATTCAAACTCTTTGAGTACTTGCATATCTATTTGTTAGCACTGTACAGGCCACTCCTAAATAGCCTTGCTCTTGGTCATTCTACCATTTGGATTAACAGTAACATTACACAGTAGGATTGGGCACCCTTTGCTAAGGGCCTCAAAGTAGCTGATAAGAGTTGGCTGGTGGCAGTTAAAACTGCCTTATAGTCTGGGCAGAAGAGGGCATAGATATTAAACCTGTGCCAGCCTTTCCCAATTGTGTGTGTGTGTGTGTGTGTGTGTGTGTGTGTGTGTGTGTGTGTGTGTGTGTGTGTTTGTATATAAATCAAATCTCAAGGAGTGTCTGTGTCAGCTACTTGGGCAGGGACACAAAGTACTTTTTGGACAGACAGGGTGCTGGAGATTTTGGTTTGGCCACTCAGCTGAGATCTCAACCCTATAACTGTGTCAGTGGGGAGTCTTATTGAGGAGCTGGAGAAAGAGGGAGAAACCAGCCCCAGACTAACTGTGATCTCTGTGTGTTCTTAAGGGAAATTTCTCTTTACTGTGTGTGTATTTGTCATCCTTCCAGTGTGTACATTCCTCACCATTGCCAATAGTGAGGATTGTGGCTCCCTGATTACTGGGCCAGTGCAGGTTTGTCACAACCCCCTTTTGCCCAGACTATAAGGTAGTTATCAGTGCCACCAGCCCATTCCTTATCAGCTACTTTAAGGCACTTAACAAAAAGGTCATCATTTCTTGTCATCTGACTCTATCCCAGATGAAAGCCCCACTGCTGGAATCTGGCAGTATTCAGCATCTACTTGTGAAAATACATGGACCTCTGATCTTTGGCAAGTGCTGGAAGTCATAAAAAAATTGCATATCTTCTCGAAGAAGTTCACCAGGTTGAGTAGGCATGACTTACTCCTGATGAAACCAAACTTGGCTGGAGCCAGTGTCTGAAGGTTTCTTATGTTGTTGGTGTTCATTTCTATAATAATTATTTCCATGGCTTTGCATGTGACACTAATTAGACTTATGGGTCTGTAGCTAGATGGCCCACCCTTGTGCATAGGGATGACAGATGCAGTCCGCCATTCATTTGGAATGAAGCCTATCTGGAGGATATGGTTAAACATAGATTTTAGTGGTCCAATTAGGCCATATTTCATGCTATTAAGAAGGCAGTTTGGGATATTATCCGGGCCCATTGATGCAGTATTCTTGGTCTTGGTGAGTGCATTGCACTATTTCCCAGACTGCTAATTATGCCAAGGTTTTGACTTGGACAAACAAAAAAAAAGCAGCAGAGATTTTCCTTTCACAATTGCTAAGTTTAGAAACAACTTTCAACCAGATGTAAATAGAACAACAACAAAAAAAAGCACCTCTCTTCTAAACCACAAACAGTCACTTCCCCTAGATTAAAGAAATTAACTGTTTTAAGATACATTGTTTGTTAAATCCTGTTAATATCACATGCTTCCTTTATTGCCTGATCTTCTGTATATAAGGATACTGTCTCTGTGCAATGGTTCTCTTAGAATTTTCAGTTTGAATACCAAGTCCAAGTATATGTACAATGTGCTTATCCTATTATGAATAAATACATAATTATTTAGGTATTAGCTTCAGCTGATAATAATGTATGTGCTACAATCTATATTTTCATTTTCTAAAATACTAAATACATTTTCATACATCTGTTTCAGTTCATGAAATCTGGTGGCATATTGCCACTTTTTGCCATTTTTTAAAATAAATTCTTGTTTCGGGAAGAGCTGTCTGGATATTTGCCTTCATTTCTATCTTGTCACAGAAGTGTCCAGACTTTTGAGGAAGAACTGACAGTTCATAATTTTTAGCATAACAAAGAAATTAGCAGGTTTGGGAAAAACAGGGTGAGATTTGTAACTATAGCATATAAAAGGTAGGACAAGGTAGTTTATATATCATAAATTTTGGTTGTTGTTGTGTCTTTCGGCTTTTCCCATTTAGGGGTCACCACAGTGGAACTCCGGTGCGCTAATGATTGGCAGTTGATTTTTACATACTGAGTTGCCAGCCCTGATGCACAACCTTCAACAAAGGTACGCCCATTCACACATGTCTCCATGCAGAAGACACTCTAGCTGAGAGTCAAACCGGACAGCGTCTTACTGTGAGGCGATCATAAATTTTGGTATACTGCATAAAAACTTGTCGCACCTCTACTTTACCTCAGGGTATTATCTTTTTGCAAGATGAATTTAGCCAACACTCTTTCATCTAGAGAGTAGAAATAAACTTTTGTAACTCAAACATGCAAGCTACGGAGACCATGTGCTGTTGTATGCTTGCAAAATAGTTAATAAATGCTCTCTGTTTTCATAATGTTTATACTTATTCAGTGCACAATTATTCATTTACACCTTGAATGCAGTCCATTGATTACTAGAACACAATTACTTTATATTTTTCTTAAGATTCACTGATATTCATCTTTCAATATGTGCATTCTGAGTCAGCATTTTGGTGTTGGCTGCTTAGGATGTTTGTTTCATAAGGAGAAAATCTATCTCATCATAATGCTCATCTTTATTGGAGTCATTTATAGCTGATTGCCCATTTACTTAGTATAAAGAGACTGTGAAGTGTTAAGGCAAGTAGATTAAAATCTATTCTTGTCAGATTCATTTAAAGGTATTTTTGTAAAGAAATCAATATGTCTCTAGAGAGCTATTTGGTTTAAAGCAACGGCTGCCATTTCATTTTAGCATGGTGTGTTACTTAATGGAGCCTAATGACCCATATTGTGTAGAAACACATGGATTGTCTGCAACAAAATCTTTAGAAGGTTTTTCAACCAGTCAATAATTTTTCAGTCTAAAGATTTATAATATACTTTGCATTCTAATAGCAAACTAGTGCACACATGCAGCATGTGACATAAAAAAAGCAATCTCATTTATCCTATTCATATGTGTTTTTCATTCATATTTTGCCTTGACAGCAGACTCTTTCTCCAATCAGACCCTTTTTTTTTGTTAGGCTTAGACTTTATTCTCCATATTTCCATGAATTTTAACATGTCTCCATTATTCTTACTAATAAATTACCCACAAAACTACCTTTTCAGTGAAAAAATATTGGCACGTATCATTCTTGTATTACTGATGCACTTCTCCACTGCCTTCCCATTCCGAATGTAAGTTCAGTCTGGTCACTGACAGCCAAGGTTCCCCGTGCTGTAAATCTTGTGGAGGTGCATAAGAAATTCAGTGATATGCCAACCATCTCTTTCAGTGAGCTGTACATGAGTATTAGTAGAAGCCATTCACTGCTTCCTAAACAGCTATGCACTGTTAAAGCTGCCCTTATTTTACCAGACGCAGGTGTTGCTGTGGTGTGATAAAGTGGCCATAAAACTGCAATTATATGAAGCCATTTCTTAGTGATCATTGCGTTTATGTATCCCATTCAGTCCTGACTAATCTGTTGTGTTTCTCTACACTGTGATTTTCTACGTCTCCTGTCTCTCTGGAAAACCAAATGGTCTATCTTTGTTAATGTCCATATTCTCACTGTTAAGTTGTAGGGGATTCTTGTTATTCTCTGCTGCTCTTTAGTTATCAGTGAGGTAGGAATAACCACTTTGCATTTATCTAAAATAGACATGCAAATGTGCAAATCCATTATTTTCTTCTGTCTTTACTATCTTTCAGGATAGTAGGTCCATTTCGCATTTTCTCTATAACAATACGCAGTATGTATATTGTGACCCTCTCCACTCTGGGTGTACTGCTTCCATCTCCTATACTGTAGAGTATGCAAAAACAAACCACTTGTCCAGCACTGAGCATGTCTAGACTTGCTTCCTCTGATTATTTACCTTGAGTCAGATATGTTCTTTGCAGTGATTCCATTTAGGAAATCCTGCCATCTGAGCAATGTTCTTATCAGTAATTCTTTCTATCTGTACTCCTACATCATAAGTGCTATGTTCAGTACAACAGTATTGATTTTTTTTCATTTGTGTCCTTGACATTTGATTTAATTTACCATATTGGCAAGGGCTAGAAAACTATTATAATCTCATTTACTTCTGCCATTTAATTCCTCTATGTACAAACTGACTTGCATTGTTATTCTAGTTTTCTCTTCACCTTTCCTATAGCCCCTCATTAAGACTCATTTATTTATTTCATTTTTATATGTCTATTTGACAACTGAGTTGGTGCGCTGGTCAGCTAACTCTTTTCATCCACAACTAGAACTCCCAAGAAGAAAATATGAAAAATGCATATGCAATTACTGCAAGCTAAATATTTGACAAAACAAATAAATTATGTGCAAAAAAAAAATAAAAAAATAGCCATTTTGTATCATATTTGAGAGTCAAAGCAACTTAATGCAGAGTAAAACAAATATGCAGTTACTCAGCCATATGCTAAGCAGGCAAATATCCATTACACAGCGTGTTTGGTATTCAAAACAATTGGGTATACAAAATAATTTCTGTATAGTTACAGAGATAGTGTGTTAAGAAGTGCAACAATAATTATGACAGCTATTTAGCAGTTTCTCCTAAAACATGAGTGTTCTGTTTTGCTTTACATACTAACTCATAGTTATTAATCTAATTAAATATTTAATTACATATCAAACTTTCAAAGAGTATAGTGTTGCAATTTGTCTAGCATCCTAAATGGAGCATGGAAATCACAAAGACACTGGAACACAGACGTGAAGTAATACCTTTTATAGGACCACATAGGTTTTGCAATTACTCAAGCTTCCAAGCTGGCATGAGCCCTATGTATACCAGTAAGTGGAACATGGAGAAGCCACCAATGGTAAAAATAAAATAACGGTACATATGAAAATGGCAAGAACAATATCAGTGGCAGAGTGACAGCTTGGACGGGACTATGCCATTTGGTTCCTGCAATTCAGTTGAGTGATCACTGTTGTTGGGTGCAGACCGAGATCATGCTCAAATGGTCCCTAGGCATGATAATGGCTCACCCCCCAAGTCATTCCAGTGTCCCATTGGTTGGCTGTCTCTCCCCAGTTAGCATAAACACTGTTGAATTCTATCGGTATGCATCCTATATTCTTCTTTACTTTTATAATTATTGATAAGATTTGGATTTAATTTAAAACTTTAATTTCAAATATTGTACACAAACACCTATAGTCATTTGTTAAACAAAACAAGTTTCACATCGAAAACAGACTTAGCATGAGCAACTGTAAACTTCTCTTCCCTTGAAACTCACAGTCATTAAAAATACACTGAAAGTCAAATTTATTGAAAATGCATCTATCCAGTGGCTGATTAAGTGTACCTTGGGATCTGGGCTGTTTTTAAACCATGGGCCCCCTGCACACATTCTTAGGAACATACATAAATGCATGTGTTGCTTGAGTTAACTTCTTGATTGTAAACTATATTTCCTGTTTAGTACAACAACACTTATTACAGTACTTTTCAAATTAGTAGCTTTTACAAGAAGCAGTAAACCAAAATGCATAGATCATTAATGGCACCAAAAGAACACATTTCAGTATATTTCAACCATAAAATGCCACTCAAACTGCTCTTATTATACTCCACCACTATCGCACTCAACAGTTATGGCCACATTATTGACTGTGTACACATCACATGTTTAACTGTGATAAAAATGGCAGCATTAAAGTATTCTATCTTCCTTTATACAAACACTAGTCTTGCAAAGACAGACAGATTACTTTTTAACTTTATCAGTTCAGTAGGGTCAGCCATTTTTAAAGTAGCCCAGCTTACTCAATGCAGATACATGTACACTGGTCCTGCAAAGCCATATTGAAGATTGTTTAAAAATGATCAGATGCTAAGATCATCAGATACTTTCATTCACAGAGAGCTCCCTACCCCCTCCAGCAGTTACAGCTACTTTGCTGACTATGTGCACCAGTTATTGTTATGAAGACATAAATTACATGTACTTTTGGTAGCTTTGTATGAACTACATGAAATTGTATAAAGATCACTAGCATTATATACAAGAGCCAACCATGTGTAGCACAGTCTAAACAGAAGGGCATTTATGAGAGCATGAGGAATATTAACCACCTGATAAAATCCAATAAGTCAGTATGCACAATCTCTGCAGAATAAAATCATCTGAATAATTCCACATTCAAGAGAACTATTAATAATTCAAGTTGCTGTAGGCAAACAACTATGCATTTCAGTGTTTCACCTACAAATGCTATGGTTGCTCCTTTAATGAATAAATTGCCTATGTTAAATTAAAAATGGCATGTTAGTGATATTGTTATAGGATTTCCAGAATTAAATTAGCTATGCAATAGTTGTTATGGGTGGCAAACAATGACAATGGTTCATAGTTGCTAGGCATAAATTCCTGGAGACCATTAAGGGGCCCAGATTAAATTACCAACTGTTTCAAAGCACTGTTAAATGTCACACAGTAGGTAAATAAAAGTGGAAAGATTCAAACCTTTACTCTTGCTATAGGAAACAGCACATTAATAAGTCAGAGCTTTAGTCCTTTGTATTAACTGTCAGTGTAATGATTTTAGTTAAATGCAGAAATCCTTTACAATTTAATCTTGCAGAAGAGCAATCTCCAGTACAGACCCTTGCTGCTGATTACCTCTTAAATGCAGTCATTTGGCTTCCAGGTTCCTTACATAAGACATTTCCTAAACATTATTTCCAGTTATCCTGAGCATAATCTCTCATTTGTCAATTCATAACTGAAATACATCTCCAGTTCAGTGCTTTAAGACATTGCCTGAGCATAATGTCACATTTGACACTTCATAACTGAAATTCATCTTCATTACTCCAAGAAATCTCTTGAGCATAATCTCCAGTTCATCACTTCATAATTGCAATACATTTCCCGTTCAGCACTTCAAGACATCTCTAGAGCATAATTCTGAAATCTCACATTCGGCACTTCTAATTCACATAAATACATCTCTTATTTGGTGCTTCATAATGCTGCTGAAAGAAATCAATCCATCTCCCGTTTCATATAGAGTTAAATCATGTGCCAATTTCCTGGTGTTTATTATTTGCTAAACATGCCAACTCCAGCCAATGAAAGAGAGTGGTGCTGGAGCTGTTGCATGTCAAGGGGGAATTACTTTTTTTAAGAGCAGGACACTGAACAGTGCATTATCTTTAGAATTTTTTTTCTTATATTTTGCTTGGCCTGGTCTTTCCGCTGGCACCAGGCCCTATGCAACTGCCTAGATCACCATGTGTTTGATCTGGTCCTGGTTAGATGGCAATATCAGCAGTCATTGAAGTAGTCACAATTTAAATTATTTTCTTGCAGTGGCTGTAAACATTTTTAATTTGGTCCTTAGCTCAGGAGGACTTTTTTTGTGGGTCTCAGCGCCAGAATGCCAAGCTACAGATTTGATAAATTGTAACTGATAGAATGAATATATATGCTAACTTTTTCATTTATTGGAGCAGGCATTCTTAGGAAAAGCAGTATAACATTTACAATATTTTGCTCCTGGCTTTTTATTCATCTTTTTAAAGAGCTGCCATATATATTGGCAGAAATTTCTTTAAAGTAAAACATAGGACTTATCTCTCCTAACAGGTATTTAGGGTTGGGAATACTGTAGCATCTGACAGAAGACACAATAACTAAGGTTGTATTTGATCTGATATATTTGCTATACCTGGCTTCTCAGAGCTACACTGTCTATTCTTGAGGTATATAGACCTTGAAAAGATAGTTGAAATGCTACAACCTTTCCTAAGATCATCTACAAATCTACAAATGATTGTTACAAATTGCTGCTGTATTGTTCTTTTTCCAAGCCTGGTACCTTTGACTTATCCTTAATCTCATTTATAATACAAGAACTTACCCATACCCTGACATGTCTGCATGCTTGAAGCAAAGGACTGTTTTGAATTATGGGTGCATTATCAATAAAGTAATATAGACCCTTATAGGAACTGTTGACCATGTATAAAGGACTGGCTCTTTATACTTTCATATGAATCTTTCAATTGTACATTGTGAAGTTGCTGTAACTGGTTTCAATGAGCAGACTGAGATGACTGGGCTGTGCCTTACTCAGGCAGTTAGGTAAAATTTAAGCATCTAGATGTTGTGCACAATACTGCTTATTAATTTATTTTTATTTTATTTTATTTGTCATTTGTTAACCGGGTTAGTCCAACTGAGCCAGTGGCCTATTTTCAGTGGAGACCCAAGGAGAAAAGCTCCTAGTTACAATATAAATACAATATACTTAATAAAAACTTTACAAAATAGATTTTATACATTACAGGAAGTACAAAATTTTGGACAGAGTAGAGTGAAAAATAAATGACATGCTTAGAAAGTTATTCTATAGTAATTACAGGCAGAACTACAAATAAGTATACACATTTTAGGTTATACATTAGACTTAGCTTGGTGTTATGTAGGAAGATGTATGTAGGAGAGAGACAAATATAGCTGGTATTGCTGCTGCCTATCAGAGTGTAAGAAATTATTGTAAGGCGTGAATTGAGAGTCATAAGTTTCAGTAAGGAGGCAAAGAAGACAGCTTTGTTAGCAATATGAGAGATATCAAGGAGATAAAGTGGAGGGAGTAGAGGGGATTAGGTAGGATCTTTGCAATGGCAAGTGCTGGCATTCAGAATAGAATTTTTGAGTTCAGATCTAAAGACATTTGTGCTAATAATGGTTCGGATGATAGGGGGGAGCTTGTTCCAAGCCTGGGACACATTGCTTTTGTAAAGAAGTTTGCCAATAGTTTTGTTGGGTTTGTAGTTGTCAAGTAGGTGCTGGTCTGAGCTGTGGAGAGTGTGGGGGGGGGGGTGTAAAGGGATATTAGGGAGGGGCGAGAGAGGGACAGGCTAAAGGATCAGAAAGTAAAGAGTGTATGCGTTGCAACTGGGAGAGAAGCAAGTGTTGGGGGAAATCCAGCCAGGGAAGTTGTTTTAAAGCAAGGCAGTGATGTGATTTATAAGGTTGATTACTGGCAAATCATACAACACTGTAATATGTTTGACAGTGTTTGGCTAGAAGGGTGTATCGTAGATGAGTAAAGATAGGAGAGGTGTATAGTAGACAAGGAAGGAGGAAAGCCTGAGCTAGAGTTTGTTTGGAGTATTTTTTTTGTGTGTCTGTAGAGTAAACCAAGTTTCTGATTTGTTTTTTGATATAATGCTGTATATGGATGTCAGATTTCAACTGGACATCAGTTATAATGCTAAGGAGCTTTGTATGTGGCTTGGCTTGAATAATTGTGTTATCAAGAGAGAAAACGGTAAAAGTGGTTTTGAGGTGAGAGAGGGATTTGGGAAGAAAGAGTAGAAGTTTGGTTTTCTTGGGTTTAAGAATCAGTTGGTTGTTGGTTAGCCATTTTTCTACAGACAAAAAGGAACTCTGAGTGATAGAGAGGACATTGGAAATGTTGCTGGAACAGGAGATTAGAGTGGAGCTGTCTGTGTATCAGGATGGAGGTTGTACAGGAGGTGTGTAGTTCGTTGGTAAAAATATTAAAGAGTAGTGGGCCAAGCATGGAGCCTTAAGGGAGCCCAGTATGAATGGGTAAGAAAGGGGAACAGGTGGAGTGCCATCTTACTGACTGTTGTCTATTAGTAAGATAGCTAGCAAACTATTTAATAGTAGAGAGGGACAGGCTGAGATCAGTTAGTTTAGCAAGAAGTTTAGAATGGGAGACAGTATCAAAAGCTTTTGAGAGGTCAAGAAAGAGGCAAGAAACAAGTAGATTTTTGTCTCTGACTTCATCAACAGTATGAGTAAAGGACAGAAGGGAAGTGGATGTACTATGATGGGGTCTGAATCCATGTTGAGTGGGGGTTAGGAGGTTTTCATCTATTAAGTATTTAAGTAGCTGTTTGTCTATGCATTTTCAAGGAGTTTCAATAGTGGAGAGAGGATGGCAATAGATTTGTAGTTGGATGGTTCATAGCTGTTTCTTCCATTGTGATATGGATTGGTGTAGAAAGATTTCCATATGTCTGGGACAGTGGATTCCTGTATAGATCTATTAATCAAAATGGAAACAGGGTAGGTTACTGAGTGAGCAGCAAATTTAAGAAAGAGGGGAGGAAAGTTGTCAGATGAGGAGAGCATGGTTTAAATTTAAGTAGAAGAGATTTTATATAAGAAGTCAGGATGGGGTTTAGTGTGACGGTGTTACTGGTAGTACTGGGAGTGGTATGTTTGAGATTATGATTTTGACCATTTTGGGTTAGTTTGCGGATAGATTCTATGAAATAAGAGTTAAGAAGTGTGGAGATTTTGAGGAGAGTTTTGTTGGGGTAGGGGTTGGGAGTGGTAGGGTTACCTGGCTGTAGGATTTTATTTTACCTGGGTGTAGGATTTTTTTGATAGAGTGCCAGAACTTTTTAGGGTTAGAGTTATGGGTGAATTGGGCATTATAATAGATTTTTTATCCTTGTTAAGGTGCTTTTTTGTAAAGTTACAAAGTTCTTTATATTTTGGTAGAGAGCAATAGATTTTGTTTTAATCCATTGTTTCCAGGTGCTATCTCTTTTTTTTCATGACAGTGAGGGTGTCTTTTAAGAGCCAAGGGGTGTGGGTTGTTTTAATCCTAACTTTTCTAACAGATTCCAGAAAGTCAAGGAATGCAAAGCAAGTACGATTGAAATATAGTACTGCATCTTTTAGAGGGATGTATTTCAGAATGGACCAGTTAATGAAATTGAGGATGTTGTTGAAGGTGTCATTATTAAAAGAGGTGGGGTTGCAACATTCTCTGAGGTTGCAAAATTCTCTGTAGAGATGGAGCTTAGGTACCTGAATAGAGTGCCTGTGTACTCAGATAGGATGTTGGTTGCTTAAGGATTTCAGTAAGGTAGTAGGGTTTTGACAGAGGTTAGGGTCTGATGTTAGAATCCAATCCATGGTGGAGCTATTCTTATTATTTTTGTTGAAGCGAGTGGGTGTAGTAATTAAATGATGAAAGCAATAAAGGTTGATATTGAGGGAAGGGCTGGTAGCACATAATTTTTTCCAGTCAATATTAACATCTCCTAGCAGGATGATTTCATAGGGAATATGGAGTGACCTCCATAACAGGATGGATTCAAGGATGAAAATGTTGTTTCCTGATGGGATATAGATAGAAACAATGGCAAATTATTTGGGGGGTTAAGGTGACAGTTTAAGATAAGTATTTCAGCTGGGTAGAAATTTGGGTGGGTTATGGGTAGGGGGGATAAATTGAGGTGCTCAGAGTAGATGATTGAACTCCACCACCTTTTCTGGTGATTCTGTCTTGACGGTAGATGTTGTAGTGGGGGACAAGATTTCAGTGTTGGAGATATGGGTTGTAACCAATTTTCAGATAGGGTTAGGATGTGTGGGGAGTGAAGGGTTATCCAAGAATGTAGTTCTGAAGTTGTGTTAGGTAGGATTTGTATATTAACTGAGTATATAGCAAGGTGTTTGGTATTAGGTGGGCAAGGAAGACAGTTGTAGCTGGTGGTAGATAGGCTGGTGGCACAATTTGTTGGGGAGGGGAGGCCTGGATTGGGGTGGATGTTCCCATCTCATTTGAGAGTGGGTCTGATTTTGAAAGGTAGTAGTAATAACATACAAGTTTGAACTTTGGTTTAGGGGATATGGATTTGTGAGTAAAGACTTTGTGCTTATGAAGTTGGGTATAGGTGATATTGAAGAGAGAAGGGGAGATAGTGTAGGTGAAAGAGGGTTCCTTTTGTAGTACAGAATGTGTAGTGGTAGTCAGAGTTTGGAAATGAAGAAGATGTCTATGGTAGGACGTTAGGAATGAAAGGTAGAGAAGTAAAGTGGACAAGATGTAGAGCAGAGCCATGATATGAGACAGAGTTTTGAAATGAAGCATTAGATTGATTTGAAATAGAATAATGGTTATTTAATGTACTGTTGATTGTAGGATGGAATACAAAGGAGTGTTTGGAGATTGTTAATTATGCTGACCTGCTTAGCTAAGTCAGGTGAGTAGAATGTTAAAGGGAAAAAGGAGGGCTATTGCAAGGCAGAGGTGATAGGATTGGATAATTAATTATAGTGGGCTGGGCAGTAGCTGTGGGCAGAGAGTATAAAGTAAATGAAAGAGGGGGATGGGAATGGAGGTAGGGTATGGGAGTGGAGTGAGCCTAGAGTGGGTCGAACCCATACATGCAGTTTAGGCTGAGTGTTTAGAAGAGGAGAAAAACAATCAGATGCACCGAAAGTAAGGTCAGTACATATACGCCCAAACCCAATGTATATGAGTATGTTTAACAACCTGAGGGGATTTCCAATGTATTGCCTTTTAACTTTTTAAATTTGAGCAGTGGAATCCCGAAAACAGGTGGGTGTGCAAGGGGAGGTAGGAGAGAAAATAAATTAAAAAAAAAGTCTGGTTCTATTATTTAGTGGTAACAGCTAGCACCGGGTGTGTGAGGCAGTCAAAGATAAAATAAAAATGCAGCTGATTACAGAATAGAGAAAAAAGGAGGGGAGACCTCAGTAATATGCAAGCCTTTACAGTATGTTATTCAATTGGCCACTAAACAGGTTAGAGATACAAATATACTACCTTATCTCAATTGTTTATAAACAAAATGGAATTGCATTGAGAAATGTACTATGTAGGAGAAACTGAAGTTGTTAATCATGCAGGACACTACAGTTGTTCAAGGGGGAATTTCAGTTGTTTCAGGCTGCCATGTTCCTTAAGTGAGGTGACTTAACTTTTACTGCTATATGTAGGAGAAACTGTAGTTGATAATCATGCAGGCACGGTACTTTTGTTCAAGGGGAATTTCAGTTGTTTCGGGCTATCGATTTCCTTAAGGGAGGCAAATTAATTGTTACTGCTATATGTAGGAGAGATTGCAGCTGTTAATCACTCAGGCATGGTGCTCTTATTCAAGGGGAATTTCCAATTGTTTCGGGCTGCCGAGTTCCTTAAGGGAGGTGACTTAACTTCTACTGCTAATGGCATGCACACTACTGGTGGGATGCCGCTGCAAACAGACTTATAATAATATTCAAAACAGAATTGATGTCTTTATCTGCGTTATGCAGTTCCTGAACAGAATTCCCGCTCTTTGAGTTAAGTACTTTCAATGCTATATAGTTAGCCTGTGTGCATATTATATAAAAACAAGATATAGGACAACTCATTTTAACACATTTACAGCTGACCCCTGATGAAATACTATTTTTATTTTTATTTATTCATTAACCTGGGAAACCATTTTCAGGGGGAACCAAAAGCAGTATCTAACTATTCTGGGTCGCACAGTAGGCAAATGGAGACAAGGAATAAGCCCCAGACTATGAAGTAAAGCAAGCTAACAGCTCATATGCTTAATCCTCTTCTCTAACCAGCAAGACTTCAACATACAATGTGCAGTCCAGTTGTGTTCTAGATTATTCTTAGTTCTGGAATGTTTTACCTTGGTTCTTAGGCTGTGAGTCATGGATGTAACAAATCAAAGCCTATGAATGGAAAAGAAGAGCATAGGATTCTGTGTGGTGGTCTAAAAAAATTAATTAACACATTTCACTTGTCCACAAGGCGAATTTAATTCCTTTATATAAACATGAAAAGCACACAAAATTTTGCTGAAAACAATTTAGTGGTTACCTCAGCTCACAGTTTTTTTAAAAATCTACCACTAAGCTTAACAGTATATTGTAATTCTAGTGCACTCAACAAATATTCAACGTTCTATTTGATGCAGAAGGAAACTTCATTCGGTGGCTTACCACCAACCAAAGAACAAACTGCTTCTGTTCTTCATCTTTTTTCAAGGTATCATTAATTTTTTCAATGAGGCTTATCTCTTGTTCTGCTGCGTCATTAACAGCAGTCAGTTTGGATGCCTGATTCCAAAGTTCATTGAAAAGTGGATCATTAGTCCATTTTCTTCAGGAATATTTTTTCTTTTGTTGATCCTCAGATCAAAAAATGACTGTGTTCTCTATTATATGGCTTTCAGAGGTAACAGGTTCCATTTCATCTGTATGCATGAGACATCTTGGAATTTCTGGCAACAGTGGACACAGTAAATTTTGTACCATTTCTAGCTTTGTTTCCGGTGCAGTTCTGTCATCAAAACAAGGCAAGTGCTGTTTGGTACTCAGACAGAAAGCACAGATCTCTGGAAATGGCTGAATGCCTTATCTGCAACAGTTTTATTCAGATATGTGTTGATAGTAGACAGCAGTTCAATGTCATTGTATGGAGCCCTGATTCCCATTGGCATTTCATTCCACTGTTGAATGTGCACAAGACTGACAAACAAAACCAAGTCAATTATGTTGCTAAACTGTAATGTTGTCATCTGAAACTGTGCTTTGAACAGGAGTAACTTCAATGTGTAATTCCTTCTCCCTATCCATTTTGCATGGTCTTTAGTCCCTGGAGCTCAAATTGCCCTACCTGGACATCATCCACCAAGGATCAAGAGAGACAAGTGCAATATTTCTTGATAGTCATCCCACTGTTATTGTGTTTCAAAGGCACAGAGTAAATAGTCGAGCATTTTTCAATGCAGGCTGCTTAGTATAGGATCCTGAAAGAGGTAGTCAGTCGCAGCTGCAAAATCAGACTGATTTATTGATGACCACTGCTTCTGACATTGCTTGAAAAGTTCAGTTTGTGAGCCTTCAGTTGGGCCAAATAAGCAAGAGAAGACTTTAGACTACGTGATTTCCATAACATGATGGTGACAATCGATTCAGATTTGTTCAGTTCCCAAAGCTTCTTCGATTTGCATTCAAGCTCCTTTGTGAATTGCTTCCAGTCGTATCAAAGGTATGTCCTTTAATTTTGTAACTAAGGTTCAATTTCTGGATAACATCAGCACTAGCTTTTGCTTGTCACTCTCCTGTTCCTTTCTCTATCTTTGGAATATCTAGTAATGCTTCCTGGCCATTTCCAGTGACAATAATAGCATATCAGTTTACCATTGTCTTGGATCCATTAATATCAGCTAACATTTTCCCATCTCAGTGCAAGAGAAGAGGACCTTGAAGGGCAAATTCTTTTTCTTCTGCTGCTGCAACTTCTCTCCTAACTTCCATTCAAGATCATCTGATTGAGCTTCTAGAGAATGTTATATCAGTAATGTCATGACAAAGGGCCTGAGCAACAGCTCCATCAAGAAACACAGCACTCCATTCGGAAAGATTGACATGATCTAAGGCACCTACAACCACAGGAGATGCGAAGATATTCTTAGGTGATGCAGTACTGGCAACCTCAATAGACACTGATTTCATAGGTTGATAGTCATCTTCACTTTCAGACTCACCAGATGATGTTGAAGAAAATGTAAATATTATACTGGTAACAGCTTTGGTCTGCCTTTCCTCATACCTTGCTTTTATCATGATTTTGTTTTCCTTGCTCTGCCTCTGTCTGCATTCTTTTGCAGTTGTTTGAAGGTCAACTCCACTCATACTGCAAGAAAACACTTTGCTTCTATAGGAATTCTCAATCTTCTTCATTTTTATGTTGAGTCATAACATCTTTTTGTTTGGTAAATCAAACAACTGTTCAAGTTTACTTTTAAAGATATTTTCATTCTATCTTCTTGTTGATGAGTTTGGTGTTTCCTTAGGGACAAGTACTTTTTGTGTAGTCTCTTCAACTTCCTAACACAATAGTCTCTGCATTGTGTCAGTATCCTGGCTCGATCCCATACAGTGATCACTCACTCACACACCAACTTATACCTTTCTGGTAAAGGTTTTCCTTCTTCATAGTGATAAAAATTGACAAGTCAAAGATCATCCAGTCCACGTGGAAGTCTTGCAGTTGACATCTGACAGATTGGCTTCCCAAGGAGCCAGTTTTCATGTGCAGATAGCAAACTAGGTGATGCCATACAAACTAATTTTGCACAATCACCTACATACTCAAAATACAAGTAAACAATGCATGCTGGGGCAGCCTCTAAATATAGTCTAGTCAAGCTGAACTATGACAAGTAAGTAAAACATACCAAGTGGACAAAAATAAACCTTGTTGAGACAAAATTGAGAAGGCTGATTTTTTTGCATACTACTGTGGATCACCTCTCAAATGCTGTTTACCATATATTGTTGTTCTGAAGTCATGTATTTCTTAATCTAAATAATATTCATTAAGATTTTAAGATATAAGAATGATAAACATTAACAATAAGTTACATGTTTAAATGCTTTTTAACAATATTTTTAACATTAATTAAAAATAATATCACCTGAAGTATTTACATAGTAAAATCTGATGTAAGCTGCTCCAATATTATATTTATCTTCATTCAGAATGCAGCATTTTAAGGTTTCTGATCAGTCTGATTAGAGCCTGAGTTTCTGTCCATTCATCTTGTAAGCTGTTCTTCATTGTTATTTTCCATTTGACCAAAATGGATTTTTACTGTATATGAAAGAACAACCTATTTATTTTATGTCTATTACTCCTGCGCCATATATCACAACTGATATGAAACAGAGATTCTGCAAAATCTCTGTTTCTGTCTGAAAACTCATACCCCATGTATTGCATGCCCTCTCTCAAATACTTTAAAAGAATAATATCAAAAATAATAAAGGGATTAAAAACAGCTATGCAATAGTCCCCTCTGTTATTCCCAACAATATATCAGTCTTTGTATGGAGTAACAATTATTCCATACTTTCTCATGCTGTAGGTGTTGCACTAATATTTCATTATATTTTCTTTTGTAAATAATTCATATTTAACAGCTAAGTCAACATTGTTACATGTCTGTTGTTTACAACATTCTTCCATTTTCTCAAAGTGCAACTTTAAATTTACGTATCTCTTACCTTTATTCTTCATTCTTCACTTCATATTTCCCTTAAAGTACATTTCCAATCACTGGAGGCACTACACCATGGTATGCTGGTATACATGCCACAACTGTAAACCTCTGGGATCAGTTCTGTATTTTGTATGCAATACTCAGAAAGGTGCAGAAAGCCCTGAACTGTGTGAAACAAGCTTTAAATAAAAAAGGATAGAAAAATGCTTTTATTTCAATTCTGCTTAAATATTTTAAGATGCATTTATAGTGATCTGCGTGGTGATACGTTTTTTGTACTTTTCTGTTTTTCCATGTTTTAGTCCAAAAAAGTTATGTTTGCATTTTTCAATTTGTGCTGAGACCTTATTGCTTCATTTGTAGTTTTGGGAAGATTGTGCTTATATATTACACTGCACTTTTATCTCCATAAGTACAATTACTCATAAAAGCTAACTGTTTGTATTTTAAATCCAGTCTGGGACCTTAGACTTTTAGTTTCATTCACAACTGAGGCAGAACTGTGAACTACTGCCAGATGTAAGCCTCATTTAGTCATTTATTACTGCATTTGTTTTCATAAACAACATTGCTGGCAAATTTCTGTATAGTGTTGTGCCTTAGACTGTGGTAGAATTACAGTGGTATTTGTATTGTATATTATACAATGACAGGTCATTTGCATTCAAAAACGTACATGCTGATTGGTCAGCCCAACCAGCATGCCCATTGTAAATCGAGCATATACTAACAGAAAAAAGTCCTGTCACCCAGACTTTTTTTCTGTTAATATATGTAATGAAGCTTTTCATTTTTTTTGCGTTAAAAAATAAATAAATGAATAAACTTTGAAATCCATACAATTCAGAGGTACAAGAGAGATGGGACAGAGAAAATACAAGGAAAATCAGGTAAGTTTTGGAAAACTAAAAGAACAGACCTGATTAGCCTTGGATTTCTGCCCTGTCACTCTCATACCACTGAACTGTCTGAATTTCAGACTTTATTTTCTTTATAATAAAAAAAAAATAATAAAATAAAACCAGAGATCTTCTCCAAAGCACTGATGTACTGCATAAGCGTGGGAATGTTAAGTCTCATACACATGCTCAGTACATTAAGAAAGCCCCAGAATACCAAAAAAAGTGGAAGAACACCACAACGCTGTTATACAAAGAAGAGTAAATATTTTTTTCTTAAATAATGTCATTGTATAACAGCAAAAACCATCTGCTGGGTGTGATATATTGAAGATTTACCCACAGTTGACTTTGTTTAATCACACTGGCTTTGCCCTCATTATTAAACCACACCAAACATGGGTAAATCTTCAATACACCACACCCAGTCATTGTTTATTGCTATATTCTGCTCCAGGATTGATGCTTCATTGTTTTACAGTTGTTTATATTACAATTTTGCTGCCAGAGTCTTGTATTCTGCCTTTCATTTACCTACTTAAAATTGCATTACAGTACCTTTATGTTCCCCTGTTCTTTGTATCTGCCCTACCACCCAATGAGATACTAAGCTAATGTTTCTGAAACTCTTACCTATCAGGGGTCACTGACCTGTATGTCAGTGTCATAGGATTACAGGTCCAATACTGGCTTCATTTGATTAGATCCCTTTCCAGCAAGCTGCAAAAACCAACACAGAGCAAACCCACCGAAGGTTATTTATGCAATACTCGGAGAGGTAAGGAAAGCCCCAGCCTGAGAGAAACAACATTCTACCAACAAGAAAAAAAAGCGTTTATCTCAGAACTGCTTTTTGCACTTTTTTTCCATATGCAACAAAAATATCTGTTTTCATTTTTAGTTTGCTCTGGGACCTTCGTCTTGCAGTTTCATTTGCAGTTATAGAAAATGTCCACATAGTCTGCTGACTTAGATTGCATTAGAATTGCAATAATGAGAATATTGTTTATTATGCTCCCAGATTGGTGCTTCTGTGCTTTTACAGTCGTTTATATTCCAGTTTTGCTGTTAGTCTTATATTCTGCTTATCATTTACCTCTGAAAGTTGCATTCCAGGACCTTTCTGTTCCCCTGTTCTTTGTGTCTTCTCCACTCCACACTAAGACATTAAGCTAAAGTTTCTGAAATTCTAACCTACCTAAGATCTTTGACCTGTATGTAGCTCAGAGTTATATGACTACAGCTCTAATATAGGCTTTATTTGATAAAATCCCTCTTAAGCTAGCCTACCCTCCCACCCTTTACCTGTTGTGGTTTTTAAAAGGCTGTGCCTCTGGCCTCCACACTTTATGGTAATCTGACTTCCCATGCCCCTCTCCCCTCTTTCATTGCTATTACCTGTTGCATAACCTATTTAAATACTCTTCCCGCCCATTGTTTTCTACAGACACATAGTACTGAGTGCCCACCCAGCAAGCCAGAATTACTCCTGAGTACCCCTCCTTTACTACAAATTGTCTTCTTCTCATTTATCTGGAGCTTCCATCTGCTTTGTGCCCTTGCCATACTCTAAGAGGGTCCTAAAAATCCTGCTCCATCCTTGGCAGATAAGATATTTATTTTATTGTTTTACACTTCTGTTAATTGTTTTAGAGCGCTACCACTTTATTTTTGCTTTGTTTCTTTTGCACTTGAAATCATTTTAAAGAGCCCTAATACTTAAATCACCTTGTCCAGGTAGTTTGATTAAGTTGTTTTATGGTAACATTATAATCTCAAGCAATCTTTTTTGTGTATTTGCATTCAGAGGATTGGAACAGTCCATCTAATGGCAGTAGACGGTGGTCTGGCCTATTACATTTAGGAAACACATAAGAAAGCTGTAAGTGTAGTCATTTTATTGACAAAACAATTTAGAAGCCGGTTTTCTGTGCTTTAGGTACCTGTATAAATATGGAGCATTTGTGTTTCACTGCCTACCATGGTGGTAAGTAGGACTCTGTTAAGAGACAGAACCAAATTTTGCCTATATGACCACATC